>NC_135656.1:98971327-99136327 GCF_964188315.1 Podarcis muralis
TCACTGAATGCTAAGCAATCGCCAATACTTTGCTTCTATTTCTGGAATGTCAAATCTTTGTTCCCTGCTTGCAATAAATGCATTCAAAGGCAAATGGGTGAAATGCAAAGAGCTGCAATTGTATAGTAAGTGATTTTTGGTGTGTTCTGTGTGTTTTTGTAAGGGGGGAAAATGACACCACTGTGAGAGATTTCTGGGGAGTGACTTTTTTTTTAGGTTTCGCACGGAAAAGAAATATTTGGCTTTGGTCTAACACGTTAGCATGAGGTTAGCCTTTAAAGAAACATAACTTTTGATTGCTTGTATGTTTTTCACGTTGGAGTTCTAACCTTCTTTGGCGTCGCTGCAGGGAACAAGAGGGTCCCAATGATAATAATAATAATATTGCCAGTATGTGCCTATTTGCAACTGCACTGGAACCATTCAGTTTAATCAGAAGCTTCCACATCCTTGGAAGATACCTTTACAATTGCACTTGTGCTTTGCAATGGCAAATGTGCTTCTGTTAAATGTTGTGGGAGAGAGGTAAACCTCTCCCCAGCTGCCTCTCTTCCACTATACACACATAATTAGGCATTGGCAAAAATGTATCCTCTCATCCCTTCCATAAATGCAGAACACTAAGCTGCTTTCTCATTGTACTTGCTATTGGTACAGGAGTGGTGTGAATGTGTGTTTTTGTAAGAGGGGGTGGGGGGGAGGGAAGAACAATTTACTAAGAGCCAATGCCCTCAGGGATGTTACCACACTGATGCTTGGGGGCCCCTTCCTTCTCCTTTGTTTCTGCTTGGCTCTGGGCTGAGGACAGGTGTGGAGACTGCCCCATAAGCCACCTGCCTTTGTGGTAATTACACTTGGCCCAAACTTAAAACAGTTTTCCTGTGTTTGTATCAAGCCTCTCAGAGAGTGATAAAGGACTCCTCAGGGGAGTCATAGTGATGGACAGAATAATCACAACCAGCTCCTTGATAGGTCTCCCCACCCTCTTCCTCTTAAAATGCCCCATTTGTATTGCATGTCTTTCCTAAACCTGAAAGTACTATGGTCGGTTTTGTGTGCCCCACCTGCCCCACAATACCATGTGGGGTTTGGTTAGCACTGGAATCTCACAGTTCCATTTTCTCATGATCCTCGCTTTTGCTTCCTGCTGACCTCTCTTTAGGGGACCTTGCATCATATCTCAATCCCACATCCCGTTTCTTCCACTGTTTTGTGCTAAATGTTGTGTTTTGTTGTTGTTGTTTAGTCGTTGTGTCCGACTCTTCGTGACCCCATGGACCAGAGCACGCCAGGCACTCCTGTCTTCCACAGCCTCCCGCAGTTTGGTCAAACTCATGTTGGTAGCTTCAAGAACACTGTCCAACCATCTCGTCCTCTGTCGGATGCTCATTTGAATTGCATGTCCTTGATTCTTGGTTTTCTTTAATTTATATTGCCACAATAGCTTGGCAACATGGTGTGTCACACTTGAGAATGGCTAGGATTACTATTCTTTTGACCTCAAACATATACTGCCATGTCTGAAGGGCATTGAATGAATTACTAATGGTGTGGTGCATATGGTAGCTATGCGCTCAGAAAAATAGTACCAGGTGATCTGTTCGCTCTTGCTCAAGAATGGTATTTATTGTTTATTAGTTGGAGGGATAATTGCCTTTTGGCTCTACGTGTCTGGGATGTGTGTGTTATGTTTAACTGAACCAAAGTGATAGATTTAAGTCCAGATGTGCACTGGTTAAAGAAGAAAACCAGAGTGGCCAACATGAGAGCATCAGGGTCTCTAAACTCATTCTCAGCTGCCGCTTAATTTCTTGTAGCTGGAAGCATCCCACCCCCAATGCCTGCTTAAGAAACTGGGATCACTCCCAGCTGGAATAACAGGGTCCCTGGCAAGTGATGGGAAAGGAAAGGGTTCTCCACTCCTTACCTGTATGAACCCTTTGCTCCTTGAGATAGAACTCATCTGCTCTTGCTTCCCTTTAATTGACAAATTAGAGCAGTTCCTAGAGTTGCTGAGAAGCCTAGCATGATAATGGTCAGAAAATGGGAAAATGCAGACTAAAGTGGGGAAATAAATTAACTAGAAATGGGAATTGTACTTAGGCTTTTGTTTCATGCTCTTATTTAACAATTTGTGGGCATTTAAGTCTGAGATTGCAGAACTGCACTGGGCAATCCTTTGCCCTATAGTGCTTCATTACCAAAGACTGAAAAAAATATGACATGCTCAGCCCTATTAAATCTCAACTACTTACACATCAGCTTCTTCCGCAGAAGAACTATAGGACTTGTGTGTTGTTGATTTTGGAGCACGCTCAGAAACTCTAAGCATTACTGAACCATAATGTTTAAACCTGGAGGATTCTGAATGGAAAATATTGCTATAGCCAATGTGCTACTTCCGTGCATTTTCATCCTAAATGGGCAGCAGGCCTCAAGTGAAGACACTCAAAGACACCAGTACGTAGTAGGCTGCCCATCATGGGATAACGGAATAGCAATTTTTTAGGGAATCCTGCACATGGTGTTGAATATACAGTACTGACTTTTCACATGAGAGAGTCTTTAAGACAGGATGGGGGAACTTGTTTAGCTCAAGGGCCATGTTCCTATTTGGTCAACCTTCTGAGGGCTGCACACTGGTAGTAGAGGCAAGAGGGAGCGAAACAACGGTTGTACATTTCCACTTTGTGCAGTTGGCTACTTTCTACACGTGCTGATATACACCTCTGTATCCCCCATTCAGAAAAACAAGAGGTATTATTATCATAGTTCAAGGACATTCTAGAGCTAAGCAGTTCCATTCATGGAGCAAAGAAGGGTCAACGAGGGTTGTGGCTGGGAAGGGTTTTGAGGTGCAGATAAAAGGTAAAGGACCCCTGGACGGTTAAGTCCAGTCACAGGTGACTGTGGAGTGCGGTGCTCATCTTGCTTTGAGGTTGAGGGAGCTGGTGTTTGTCCACAGACAGTTTTCCGGATCATGTGGCCAGCATGTCTAAACCACTTCTGGCTCAACAGAACACTGTGATGGAAACCAGAGTGCACAGAAATGCCATTTACCTTCCCGCCACAGCGGTACCTATTGATCTACGTGCACTGGCGTGCTTTCAAACTTCTAGGTTGGCAGGAGCTGGAACAGAGCAACAGAAGCTCACCCTGTTGTGGGGATTCAAACCACCGACCTTCTGATCAGCAAGCCCAAGAGGCTCAGTGGTTCAGACCACAGCACCACCCGCGTCCCTTGAGGTGTAGATAGAGAGGCCTAGAGAGCCACATCTGGCCTGAGGTTCTCTAACCAACTTTAAGATCATTCTCATATAGTAGGAGTTTTATATTTTTAGTACCATCTGTATACATGACATTTTACAAAAAGTGATAGCCCAAGGAGCCAACAATCTAAAACAGATTTAGGGAAACAACAGAGGAAGGCAGGGGGTGGGGGCGGGGGAAGAATATGTGATCATTTCCATTATATGCCTTTTGGCTTATTTACAATAAGATATAGTGACTTGGGGATGACAGTGACAACTTGAGAGGAAACAGGAAAAGGGAATCCAAGGGAAGGCGGAGAATAGGGATGAGATATTTGGACCCCTTCTCACAGCATACATAGCCTAATGTATAGTACATAGGTTCATATATTTAAAATAAAATTTGGAAGCACTTACGGGGTGGCGTGATGCTGACATTTAAAGAAAATAGGGCATTTGGAAAAAAAGCTTCCAACTAATTATACCTATCGAGACATGAAAAGAGCCGGTGTAGTAAAATCGCTCACCATCCAGTTGAACTCCTATTTATGTCGTAGTAAAAATAAGCTACCACTTCTCATTCATTAATTTTTCACATGATGGAAGCTGTAGCTCAGGGATGGCCGGCACCCAGTTCAGATGCCTGATCTCTCCTCACCCTGTTACATTTATCTCTGTCTCCTTCCCCCTCCCCAAAGGCTCTACCAGCAGCAAAAAATAAGTATGCACAGTGCTGGGGTGGGCAAAGTCCAGCACCCTAATGGGGATGCAAATTACAACATCCCCAGTTATCAGACTGGCCATTTGATGAATGGAGGGTGGACAGTAATTTCTCCTTCTCAGCTGATCTTAGCTGTGTATGTTTCTGCCTGCATGTGAAAGTAGAGGGAGAGATGGCGTGGGCTCTGCCCACTGCCCTGAGAGCTGGCCGAGGGTGAGTTGGCTGGGGGTGCGGAAAGGGTAACCACCCCCTGCTGTGGGTAGTTGAGAGATTGTAAAGTTCTGACCCAAATTGTAGCCCAACCATTTACTTACTGGCTACAGATGCTTCCCAAAATTCCCCCACATCTCAGAATTGCATTGCATTACTCCTTCCTGAAGAATGCTCTACTATCCCTGCTATAATTGTCTCCAGTGACAGTCTGCCATATAGCTTGTTAAATTCCAAAACATAAACCATCATGTGACCTATGATACCATCTGTTACATTGCACTACCAAAATGATTTCCCTTTACAAAGCAAATCTCTTGGTGGCTGTAAAACTAGATAGTGTCCCCTCCTCCCTCATACACATACAGTGGTACCTCGGGTTACATATGCTTCAGGTTACAGACTCCGCTAACCCAGAAATAGTACCTTGGGTTAAGAACTTTGCTTCAGGATGAGAACAGAAATCGTGCTCCTGCGGCGCGGCAGCAGTGGGAGGACCCATTAGCTAAAGTGGTGCTTCAGGTTAAGTATAGTTTCAGGTTAAGAACAGACCTCGGGAATGAATTAAGTACTTAACCCGAGGTACCACTGTACTGTGTATGCTTTCCCCATCCCATCTCAAAATAAAGGTTTATCTGTTACTAAAGACCGTAAACATGCACACATTCCCTAACCTTAACTGACTAAATTGGGGTTTAATTCAAAATGAATTGTGTGCATGCACTTGTTGGTTTTAAGAGAGAAACTGTCTCTTTCATCACCTCATTATTTTTTTCTTAATAACAATCTTAAGAGGCATTTGTACTGCTGAACTATCATTGTTTGATGCCCTTTCTCTTAATACCATTTGGTCCTTTTCACTGTTGTTTTGCCCAGATACAGGAATGAAAAGTCATATTGAAAAGAAAATCATTAATAGTATATGATTGACTGAGGGCAGCAGGTTTGTTTGGCACTGAGAGGCACCAGAGATTTACTTCCCTAATTCAGGTGTTGCAATCCTGGCCTGGGAAGCTATGGTTTGTTGGACTGGGAATACACAGTGTGTCCCCTCACCCCCAACTTCCCTCCTTCCCTTACATGCCTGTTTAACAAACCAGGGAATCTTATTTTAGGCCAAAGCAGTTTGTCATAACATCCAAACCAGGGAAACTGGGAGTGCTCATACCACACACTGGTTTGTCAAACCAGGTCGTTGTCTGTCTATGCATGGCACATGGCTGATGCAACATACAGTGGAGTTCTGGACTGTTGGTGTGACGTCTAGACTGGGCCACTGTGTGTTTACGATTAACATCATTTTAATATTATTTATGTCTTTGTCTTTATTTCGTAACATTTATGTACTGCTTGATTGTTATAAAAAAAAACAACAAACCTCAAAGCGGTTTTACAAAAAGATAAAACAATCAAATTGAGAGAGAGAGAAATCACAACCGTACTGTAAATCATAACAAAAGTTAAAATACTAAAACAGATTCAAATGACCTCAACTTCCTAGGCATCAGGGTAGGCTTGTCTAAACAAGAGTACGATGAAGGGCAAAGCATTGCGAAGCACAGGTGCTTCCACACTAAATGGCCGAGTTCATATTGCACCAACACATTGTGGACAATTCTGAAGACGTGTGCATGCACACGAAAGCTTATACCCAGAACAAACTTAGTTGGTCTCTAAGGTGCCACTGGACAATTATTTAATTTTTTTATTTATTTCGACTGCATCAGACCAACACGGCTACCTACATTGTGGACAGACCAAGATAAATGGCAGAACCCATATTCCCTTGCTTGCAAGTGCAATAGTACCATGAGATAATTAAGTAGCAAACTAAAGGCAGCTATGTTAACATGTTATCAATATAAGATAATATTTGGTAATGTTTATTTTAAAAGTCCAAGGGACAAGACCCTTCTTTACATTTGAGTGGATGCTAGATTTCCACTGCTCTCTCCTGCCGGAGCTCACCCTCTTCATTTATATATAAATATATTTTTTGTTCTCCCGTGAAGCAACTGCAAACAGCATTGATGATGCAGGCGACGTAGCGCAGTGTAAGCTCTCAGAATTACATTGCATACCCTGTGGATCACAGTCATAAAATATTCAGCCAAGCACTGCAGTTCACAGCTTTCTGTTCGCATAGTACAAGCACATCCCTTCTGTACTTCCCTCCCCCACCTCCCCAACACCCCACTGCTTTTGAGTTTTGGAATTAAAATAACTGGAGGCTCTTATTAATAAAAGCAGCAGCATGGGCTTTTGTTGCAGGTGCCATGGCTTCCTCACAATTTTGGATTGTGTCTGTCGGTGGGGGAGATCCCACACCAAATGAATTATTTGTAGTGTGCTTTTCCCCCGAATGGCTTTTGGTGCATTCACTCTGATTTTCTCTTTTCTTTGTGTAAGAACAGCCCCTCTACTAGTGGCATTGGGTGGCTTAGCTTACACACTGTTCTTGCCTGCTAATTTCTCCACACTTCTTTGCGGTCGGGGTAATTCACAATAGCCGCAGTGTTAATAAGGAAGAAATAGCTGACATGATTAGTATGGGAGATAGGTTGGGGATAACACGCACACACAACACATATTCTATAAAGTATAGGCCATTTTTTGTGATAGCTTAGAAATTCAGGTCTATTGCCACCCTGGGTTTCAGGTCAGCTTCTTGTAACCCCAGCTATTTTCCTCCAACTTTTGGCAGCTGTGATGAATGGCTTGTCAGGATACAGAAACTTACCTTCTGATGCAATCACACAAGACAATTTATTTTGCAATATAAGCAATACCTCTTGGGGTTTGCACTGTCAGCCGGTCTCTTATTTAAACTTTTCTCGGGAAGTTGTAGACTTGTGCATTTATTCCTCTTTGTGGGCAACAGTATTTTTCTGTTGTCAGTGGATGGGCTGCTGTATCCAACAATCCCATGAATATATGTAATGATAATATTAAGTTATGGGAGACAAAGTGATGGCTAGGTTAGATGGCTTTTTAAAAGGCAATTACACAAATCTGTAGAGAGAGAGAGAGAGTGTGTGTGTGTGTGTGTGAGAGAGAGAGAGAGAGAGAGAGAGAGAGATAGCAGCATAGTATCATGGTAGCAAAATTAAAATTGTATTCAGCAAAGTTCTGCTTAGAGTAAAGGAAAAGGGAGAAGGACCCCTAATTAGAGCAGACCCAGAGAAATTACTGGACAAAAGTTGGTCCTGGCCATTAATTTGTATGGGTGTACTCTGACTTGTGTTGACCACAACCCTACATTTAGAAGCTTTCGACAAATTGTATACCAGAAGCTAAGGATGAGTAGCATAAGAATGACAATCACCTTTATACTCAATTTGTGGTGTTTTTTATTTTTTAAAAAGCTTCTGTTACATGTCAACAAAATAGGATTGAGATAGAATCACTTGTCTTTTTAGCACATAGTACTAAGTCATGGTTTAACGTTAACCATAGTTAATAAAACATGGTTAAAGCTGAGGCACCTGGGACAGTCACTGAAACCTTGGTTTATTACATCACAGGATAGTTAAGCACAAGTGAGAACAGCTGATCCTTGCAGGGTTTGAATTTTTAGCTGCTCATCACTTACGGTTCTGTAGTGTTGGGGCAATGAATATTTCTTAACCATAGTCAAGTGGGCAGTCCAGAATCACATCTGACTCTAGGCCAGGGGTCAGCAGCCTAAGGCCCATGGGCCACAAGCGGCCCATGGGGGTCGTTTAACTGGCCCATGGATCCCTGCCGCCCGCTCGGTTGGCTCCCGTGCGCCGCGCTAAACCGGCATGGAGCAGAGCGGGGACTGCCTTCCGCGATGCTGGCTGGCTTCCCATTAGCTGCAAGAAGCTCCTGCAGCCAATGGGAAGCTGCACACGCCTCCTCCGCACTGGAAATAGTGTTTGCACATGCGTGCACACGCACTCGGGCCCACCGTGGCATCTGCGGGACCGTGAACCGGCCCAAGCCACAAAAACTGTGCCAACCCCTGCTCTAGGCTATGGTTCATGTTAACAAAGGTTTATAATCCAATTGCAAATCTTAGTTAATGAGTGACCTTTAACTAAACAAAAGTTTATTAACCATAGTTAATAAACCAAGCAGTGTACTGGGCTGACATGAAAAGCTTAAGCTATGGTATAATAAACCATAACTTAGTGTTATATTCGAACCAGGCCACTGAGTTCAAAGGGACCTTGCAACTCAAATGGACCAGCTTGTATGTTGAACTTGCTTTGTTGAACTTGCTATGTTAAAAGAGAGACTTGGAACATGGCCATTGACTCTCGTGCCACATCTGCATTCTGGGGAATGATGCAAATATTTGGGCCCAGATTTTAAACTGTACTATTGGGGCGGGTGTGGGGGGGGGCAGAAATCTCTTGGTAAACGTAACGTGGGGAATTAATTGACCGATGCAGCCTCCCCCCCACCCCTCTAAGAAGTTTATTTCCCCCAGCTTACATTGTGCCTATTGTAACTTATTCATGAGCAAAGTTTCAGAATAATAAAAAAAAGTCTTAAGTGAATATCACCTCTAGCTGTACTTTGGCAACTGCTGTGTTTATTAAAATGTTATGAAATTTAAATTATGTTCAGTAAACATATGTAAATTAATGGTGACCTTATAATGTATCCCTGTGAGCCAAACAGGTTGCTTACCTTTCATGTGGTGGAAATGGTTATCGCTTCCCCCTTTTTCCCCTTCTATAAGCAGAAATTGTATAATGTGTTTGATAAGAATAGTGAAAATGTTTAGACCATGAAGGGTAGTTAAAAAGCACATATGAGAGGGTGTGCCACCCTTTAGCACATCCTGGAGTTGCGTCTTGAATATACCTTCTTGTCTACAGTCATGCTACCAGGAGTTTTAGCTCAATCTTAACTGTTTTCTCCATCAGAAAGAGAGAGATGGGGGATGTATTTAGGACTCTGCTTTCTCTTCGCTGAGACTCTCTCTAGCGTTTAACAGTGGCAACGAAATCGCCTGGCCTATTTTCCTCAGACAAAATAATCCTGCCCTAGAACATCCGGAGAGATTGCGCTGGAATTCTGTGACACACACTTAGGAGGATCTTCCTTCCAAGGGTATGAATGGGATTCGAGACTTGACTAGTAGCAAAGTAATGAGTGTCTATAAATAACTCGGCAGAGCTCTGCCAAGCAAACACTGGGATGAGCTGAAGTCACAACTGATCCGCGGTGCCAACCCTACTGGGCAACCAGTTGTTTCCATTAACAGCACAAATTCCTGGCAGCGATAGAACTTAAATAGAGCAGTAAGTAGCACACGCAACTCGCGCAGGCTTCTTTTGTAGAGAGGTGAGCTGCACTCATACGAAATGTGTCATTAATAACCATTTCATACCGAAATAAGTTGCGGTTCGATGGCTGGGATAGCTGTGGCTAATTTAAAAGTCTGTCCCTTTCTTTGGAATGTCAACAAGGGGTTGATATTGTACTTAAATCTAATTCTGGGTAACTTCTATCTAATGTGCTGCAAGCTATTTTTGTCAGTTGTGATTTCCAGGGCAGTAATCTATTGGCACGTAAACTAAGGAATTTCTCGATGCAAATTTCTCGATGCAAATCTTTTTAAAAGAGTGCAGCTTAAACGGGATAACCCATTGAGAGAGATTGTTAGATCTACCTTCTCTGCTTGGATTCATATTGAGAAATGTTACCCCAAAGTCCATTAAGATTAAGATTTTGTACATGCAGCTCAACAATAAAAAAAACTTTTATCTGTATTAACTTTTTTTATTTTTTACATAAAGCTATTTAGGAATAAAATGTGAATTGAGATATCAGATGTAGGTTGGATTGTTCAGCTTTCAGTATTTGTTGGAGAGTGGTGGATCAGATTGATTTCAATGGCACTTACTTCCAAGTGCACAGGTATAGAATAGCAGCCTCAATTAGGAAAGAGTGCTTAGTGAATACACTTAGGATCCTTTTAATTCAAGGGGTGTGCTTGGAGCTGTGCTTAAAACTGTATTTTCCTGAAATACGTGTGTTTTTGGAGAGTGCTTGGTTTGTGTTATTTCAGTGTGATTATTCTTAACCATAGAAATTATAACATTATTTATAAAAAAGAAAGAAAGAGTAACAAATATTAAAGCCATGTTAAAGAATGCACTGAGTTTAGAGATGATATGAAATATTATTATTAATGATAACAACAACAACAACAACAACAACAACAATAATAATTTTATTATTTCTACCTTACCCATCTAGCTGGGTTTCCCCAGCCACTTTGGGAAGCTTTCAACAGAACAATAAAAACAGAATAAAACTTCAAACATTAAAAACTTCCCTAAACAGGTCTGCCTTCAGATGTTTTCTAAAAGTCAGATAGTTGTTTATTTCCTTGACATCTGATGGGAGGACGTTCCACAGGGTGGGCGCCCCTACCGAGAAGGCCCTCTGCCTGGTTCCCTGTAGCTTTGCTTCTCGCAATGAGGGAACCGCCAGAAGGCCCTCAGGACTGGTGTAATATGGTCTCGGCGGCCACTCCCAGTCACCAGTCTGGTTACCTTCAAAGGTAGAACGCATTGTCGTAATCCAAGCAGGAGATAACCAGAGCATGCATCATTCTGGCAAGACAGTCTGCGTGCAGGTAGGGTCTCAGCCCGCGTACCAGATGGAGCTGGTAGGCAGCTGTCCTGGACACAGAATTGATCTGTGCCTCCATGGACAGCTGTGAGTCCCAAATGACTCCCAGGCTGCGCACCTGCTCCTTCAGGGGCACAGTTGCCCCATTCAGGACCAGAGAGTCCCACCCACCCACCTGCCCCCTGTCCCCCAAAACAGTACTTCTGTCTTGTCAGGAGTCAGCCTCAATCTGTTAGCCATCATCCCTCCTCCAGCCATCTCCTGGCACTCACACAGGACCTTCACTGGTTCTGATTTAAAATAGAGGTAGAGCTGGGTATCATCTGTATACTGATGAACACCCAGCCCAAACCCCCTGATGATCTCTCCCAGCGGCTTCATATAGAGATTAAAAAGCATGAGGGAGAGGACGGAACCCTGAGGCACCCCACAAGCCCACAAGTGAGAGCCCAGGGGTCTAAACACTCATCCCCCAACACCACTTTCTGGACATGGACCAGGAGAAATGAGCAGAACCACTGTATAACAATGCCCCCAGCTCCCAGCTCTAGACAGGTTTAAAACACATGGGACTCTATTTGCTTCAATGACTGTCTGTCTATCTATCTATCATCTATCTATATCTATCTATCTATCATCTATCATCTATCTATCTATCTATCATCTATCTATCTATCTATATCTATCATCTATCTATCTATCTATCTATCTATCTATCTATCTATCTATCTATCTATCATCTATCTATATCTATCTATCTATCTATCTATCTATCTATCTATCTATCTATCTATCTATCATCTATCTATCTATCTATCTATCTATCTATCTATCATCTATCATCTATCTATCTATCTATCTATCTATCTATCTATCTATCTATCTATCATCTATCTATCATCTATCTATCTATCTATCTATCATCTATCTATCTATCTATCTATCTATCTATCTATCTATCTATCATCTATCTATCATCATCATTATCTATCTATCTATCTATCTATCTATCTATCTATCTATCATCTATCTATCTATCTCTATCATCTATCTATCTATCTCTATCATCTATCTATCATCTATCTATCATCTATCTATCTATCATCTATCTATCTATCTATCTATCTATCTATCTATCTATCTATCATCTTTCATCTATCTATTTAAATGTTTATACGCTGCTGTTTTAGGACAATTACTTACAAGGTGGCATGAAGACAAAAGAGGAATGCAGCAGGTGTTAGAAATTAATAAGATGCTGATCAAAATAAAAATGTCTCGAGTGTCTTTAAAAATCAGAAATGAAGGGTCATGCAGACTTTCTGGAGCACACTTGTGTACCTCCTGGGGGAACATATTCTATAGGTATGGGGCAACCTTTGAAAGCATGGGAAACCTGTCTCTGGTACCCATTAGTCTGACTCGGGGTGGGGAAGTGGATCAGGCCCAGGGCAAGTTTGACAGGTGGAAGGAGCAAATCTCATACCTGTGTGTGTGTGTGTGTGTGTGTGTGTGTGTGTGTGTGTGTGTGTCCACTCTTTGTACCTTTCCCTCTGATAAAACTGTTACTTCTCTAAAATGTGGTTTTCCTGCTTTGCAAGGAATGTGGCCAACTGATCAAATTGTGAAGAAACCGAGCCACACATTATGTTTTAATTCTGACATTGCTCAGGTTCTCAGATCAACACTGATTTGTCCCGAGAACATCAATAAAACAGATAATTGCAGCCCCCCCTTTATTAAAAAAACGTTTGTAACCAAGTTATGTTAAAATGAATAAATTAGGTTTGCAAAAAGCTCAAAATGACTGTGGATGCCAATCATTTAAAACATAGCCGGGTTTTTGTGAAAGAGGGAAAGGAGAGACAAGGAGACAGAGAGACTGCCAGTTTCATTAAAACCCCAATCTTGTTTATTTAGATTACTTAAATGTGTATGGAATATCCGACCCATACCTTCAGTGCTTGGTCTCTGATCCCTGGGCGCAATACTGAATGTCTTAATACTTGTGTTTTTGGTTTTAGCTATCATCTGTTCTTAAACACAGAGACATATGAAGGTTTATAAGACTAAGAGCCAGTGTGGCATAGTGGTTAGAGTGCCATACTTAGACACTCTAGGAGACCAAGATTAAAAAGCAACAGCTCCAAAGTTTCTCGTTTCCTGTAGCAAGTAGAATACTGTAGTTTGTGCTTGAGCAGCATGCAAGGTTTTTACTGGCTTTTACTGTACGGACACAGTTTGTAGCTTTTATTGTGTTGCTTCCCAGTCTTAATTGAGTGGATTAACCTGTTGAAGGTTACATTTTCTGCAGAGGTGATCAGATACCACCCCAATTCAAAGTGTCTTTATAGATCAGAAGCCTGTCTTCTCTAGTCTCTAATGCCCCTTCATGGTTAACTACAAGAGGAGTATCAGAGTTCTAGTCCATAAAGTTTGGCTGGCTTTGAGATCGTCGACACTCTTCTCCTTCCTTTGCATGCCTACTTGGAAGTAAGTCCTATGTGTTTAGTCCCAGGAAGTTAGAATAGGATTGCAACCCTTGTCCCTGAGCTCCGCCTGCATATCTGTGGGCACTCACGAAAAATCTCCAGATCATCTCTTCAGCTCCAAACGTCTGGGCTCGGAGCAGGGCCTTGTTACTGTTTCTTGGCAGCCAAGGTATTTGGAGAGCCTTAGCAGCCCATTGCCAAAGTCTTCTCCTCAGAACCAGGATTGGCACTTGTTTTGGTATCTGTACTTGGTATTTGGCTGTTGAAGCACTCCAGGCACTTCAGTGAGCTTCCACCAACTTGACCAGCCATTGCCTTAGAACTGAAGAGGGGTTGGGGATCTTGTGCTGAGCCCCATGAAGCTGAGGGCCGTTGTGGGTAGTGTGATACTAAAAACTGATTTGATACTTAGAAAAGTTTTCTAACCATTTTTGTGAATTTGTTGTTAAAAAATACCTAAGTATTTCCCTAATGATGGTTCCGGCACTCTTTGTGACTAATTTTCTAAAGAGGTCAGAGATGAAATGAAAGTAAGAGAAATATATGGGATTAAATGCTCATGCAGTGACCAGAGGACTGCTTAGATGGGTAATATTAGGCACCAGGCAAAAACATTCCTCATTTCCCGGGCCTTTGGCTTATTAAACTATGTATAGGTTTATCAATTTTGTTTGTTACTGTGTTATGCATTTTTGTGTTTTTATATTGTAAAAAGCCTAGTGATCCTGGAATGAAGGGTGGTATATAAATTATAAACTATTTATAAATTATAAATATAAACGTGGGTAGTGCTGTGGTCTAAACCACAGAGCCTACAACTTGCCAATCAGAAGGTCGGCGGTTCAAATCTCCGCGACAGGGTGAGCTCCCGTTGCTCGGTCCCAGCTCCTGTCAACCTAGCAGTTTGCAAGCACGCCAAAAAGTGCAAGTAGATAAATAGGTACTGCTCTGGCGGGAAGGTAAATGGCGTTTCTGTGCACTGCTCTGGTTATGGTGTTCCGTTGCGCCAGAAGCGGCTTAGTCATGCTGGTTACATGATCCGGAAAAACTGTCTGCGGACAAACGCCGGCTCCCTCGGCCTGT
The DNA here is from genome assembly GCF_964188315.1 of Podarcis muralis. Lineage (NCBI taxonomy): Eukaryota > Metazoa > Chordata > Lepidosauria > Squamata > Lacertidae > Podarcis > Podarcis muralis. Next base: position 98,985,700 of record NC_135656.1, read on the forward strand.
AAAGCGAGATGAGCGCCGCAACCCCAGAGTCGTCTGGACTTAACTGTCAGGGTCCTTTACCTTTACCTTTTAAATATAAATTTAATTAATAATAATAATAATAATAATAATAATAATAATAATAAAAAAAAAATGATACTATTAAAAGGCATCATTTAGTGGCAGGTCCTCTCAAAAGTGGTTACCTTGCCCTCTCCAGACCCTTATTGAAGAAACCTTTCGTATGTGTGGCTAGGATGTTCCATAAGAGCAAGATATAACAATGCTCAAGAAATACATCACATGAACTGGAACCAAATGGACAGAGCCCTTTTAGTTAGCAACCCAAGGCTATTTTGGACAGCAGCCTTATCTTGCTGCTAGCATGTGTGTGTTTCTCCTTTTTTTTTGCCGTGTTATTTGGCTGGCGCATTCATAAACTATGACTAAAACCAAATAAAGTGCTGCTACTACCAAGTTGAAGAGGATTAGGAAAGCAAAGTCTTAACACTACTAATTATTTCCAGTATCATCATTGTGATCATCTTGAGCATCCAGGTTGTGCCGTCGAGAGCTGTCCTACTGTAATGAAGGGATCGTTTTGAAGGTGATGTGTCTGTGTCTTTATTAAAGGCTACTTTTGTGGCAAATGCTGAGCATCATCGTTCCATTTGTAAAAAAGAAAAAAAAAAGGAAGCATCTTAGCAAAATTGCTCAATGGAAGTTAGTAGTGCTTGGTAGTTTAGAACCTGGGATGGGGAACCTCAGGCTCAAGGACCGAATGCAGTGCTTAGAGAGCCAGTGAGGTGTAGTGGTTAAGAGCAGCGGACTCGTAATCTGGGGAACCGGGTTCGCTTCCCCGCTCCTCCACATGCAGCTGCTGGGTGACCTTGGGCTAGTCACACTTTTCTGAAGTCTCTCAGCCTCACTCACCTCACAGAGTGTTTGTTGTGGGGGAGGAAGGGAAAGGAGAATGTTAGCCGCTTTGAGACTCCTTCGGGTAGTGATAAAGCGGGATATCAAATCCAAACTCTTCTTCTTCATCATCATCTCTTTCCAGCCCTCAACACTGTCTCCCTCTGCTCCATGCTCTCTTTGAGTGTTTATCCTGGGGTGGAACGTGTCCTGGAATGGTGACAATCTCGCTCGTTTGCCTGGATGGAGCTAGTGGTGTGTGTATGTGGAGAAACATCTCTCTTTGGGATGTGACCTACTCTGCCCACATTTGCCAAGCACACTTTAGTCTCTCTTCCTGCCTACCAACTGGCAGATCCCAGAAGGTTACCAATGAGGGAAATGCTTCCTTGGGCTGAAGCACATGCCCCACCCCAGTTTAGCCATACAGAGTGACAGAATCAGTCAGCTCTGAAAGTTGAGTCGCCTCCCAGCTAGGCTGTGTTTGATTGGCTCTGCAACTACTGACAAGAAGCAGTCACCTCTGTGATACCTCGCCGTAACAGTTTCAGCAACTCATGTTATCAAGGGACAACACTGCGAGCTTCAGATACAGGCAATATGAGAGCACTCCCCGAGTCCCTTACTGAATCTCTTATTGGCCCTCACCCAACAGAGCTGAACAACAAAATGCAATGAAATTGCTAAAACCACTTGTTAACCCTGCTACCCTGATGCATGCTATATCTCCATAGGGATTCCTATCGGCCCCCTTGTTATAGTATGTCCCTGTTAGTTGGGTCTGCCATTCCTCCAAGCGTAAGGACAGCTTACATTGCCATTCCTTAGTTTTCTTTCACCAAACCTGTGAGTTAGTTGCTTTATGTCTGAGCAAGTTTTGAAATCTGGTCTCCTTAAGTCTATACAGTGGTACCTCGGGTTACATACGCTTCAGGTTACAGACTCCGCTAACCCAGAAATAGTACCTCGGGTTAAGAACTTTGCTTCAGGCTGAGAACAGAAATCGCGCGGCGGTGGCAGCACTGGGAGGCCCCATTAGCTAAAGTGGTTCTTCAGGTTAAGAGCAGTTTCAGGTTAAGAACAGACCCCCGGAACGAATTAAGTACTTAACCCGAGGTACCTCTGTATTTGGTACTGTATCCACCTGGATCTCAAGCTATTCTTGACTCTAGAGACTGGCATTTCAAAAACTAACAAACATATTGTGGTGTGAACTTTTGAGGACCAGAGCCCACTTTGGCAGATGTGTGAAGGAGAGAGCAGTCTGATCCACTGCTTTGCAGAGAGCAAAATGAATGCAGAATCCAGCCATATGAATGCAAGACCCAGCTAGCAGCTACTGATGATGGATAGCAAGATGAATAATGTAAAATGTGCAGAACAGAGAGAGCTGGTGAGGACTGTGGCCTAGAGTGAGTCTGGTGAGCTAGATTGACAGGACTGGCGGGCTGCAGCCTTCCATTCCTTGGGTATAAATGAGGAACTGAATAGGGACAGCTTCTTATTATAGTGAACTAGCCACTTCCAGGCCCTGTGTGCATAGTCTATTAAGCACTTAAAAACTAGCTGTGTGGAAAGTTTAGTCATGCATAATCTAGAATAGCCATTGGTCACCTCCGGAAAAAGAGGGAGGAGTAGAGAATTTCTAAGATCCTTTATGAATTGCTACTTTGGGATATACCGAGGTGCTGGAAGTGATGGTGCTCTCTGTACACAGATGCAGTGGATCTAAACACATTAATTTGTATGCTCTCTTGCAGTCAACGAATTCAGGGGGCTTTATAAAATTTGAAAATGCCAAATTCTTTGAGGGGTCTCCCCTCCAACTGAAGACATGACAGAAAACTGGATTTAAAGGGGGTCACTTTATTAAAGCAAACGAGGATCTGCAACTAGGCAGAGCAAATCATGATAAGTGCAGGCATTTGTAAATGAAAAAGTCTAGGGGGAGCACCCTGGCTCAGGGCGCAGACCTGGCAAAGGAGGCCACCACCAATCCCAGTTAGGGATGTAAGGAGGCAGGAGTTTCTATCCTGCCCTGTGTTTCTTGCAATCAGCGCTGTTTCAATTCCGCTGCAGTTTGGCTTCTGCTGAACCCTACATTCACACGGCCACATGGCAGGCAGTTGTCGACGGAAGAGGTCGGCCCATGGCAAGGTCGGCCCCTTTCCTCTGCCTCCAAGAGGTAGGATGGGTTAGGATTCCCCCACCCTCCAGTTCCCTTGAGATGTTCACCAAAAGCACAGTCCTACCCCTCGGGTGTTGTTCCCCGGCCCACCTAATATTCCGGTTGAGAATATCGAACAACCTGATAGGCAAAGATAGTGAGCAGCAGGAGAAAAAGATGGCTCCCATGGCTGGTTCAGACCTCGCTAAAAAACCCTGCTCAGACTCCTTAAAGGATGAGCAAGTGAAGTCCACATTATCAGCCATAGGGCAGGAAGATGGGTAGCCACACTGAGAGAAGAGGGACGTGGAGGCACCTAATGGACTCACCTTGAACAGAGTGCGGCCATGCCCGTCCTAGTAATATGTGTCACCATTCAACATTGGCAATGTTGGTGGCTTCATTCCATCCCAAAGGGGAGGGGGGCCAAACTTGTGCCCATTTGAAGATGAGGGAATAACAAATTATGTCAGAGCTGCTCTGACATATGTTTACATTTGTGACAATGCCTGAATCTTGCTTGCCCAAGGCTAATAAGTTGTTGTGGGGAGTTCATAAGCATGAAGTCTTTTCAGTGGTATAGGGATCTCCCTGTCGGTCTTGATTATAAACAAGATGCTTTGTGGTTTTGTAATAAAGCATTGATACATCTAGAAGAAAAATGTGTGGTTTGGGGTTTTGTTGGAGGTTTATTTTTTGTTTTTTTGTTTTGCATTTAACATGCCTGCTCTCAGAAGTTGATTCCATTGTTTCAGATTTTAATTTAATAGTGGTGGTCTGTGTCATTGAAAAGGGTGACCACGTGAGCCACTTAAGCCCTTATATAAGAAACAGATTTCTCCTTAATGTGCGTACAGCTCTAATTTTATTGATATATTTGTCCAAAGAAAGAGCAATTTAAAAAAAATTCTGTAGCGCCATTAATGAGAATATAATGAAACATATCCGTAAAATGAGCACAGGAAAAAGCAGTAAGTGCAATATTGATTTTTATTTTCAGAGGCTAATCACTGCAAATAAGGTTTGTGGGAAATTGCATAATTCACTCTGAAGCCAGCTCTGAATACCACATTCAAAAGGCACAGAGGACCAAAGGCAGAGATCTGAGCCTCATGATGCTGATACGCTGTGAAATGTTGTTGCATGCTTTGGGAGAGCAGAGGATGCCTCTCCCTTGATATTAAAGCGCTGAAACACAACGGCAGCCAGGAGAGGAGGAGAAAGAGAGCAGACGAGATTCATGATATTGCATTCCTATCCCAGACTAGCTGGCTGGAGGAGCTCAAATGTATCTAAGAAATCTGAAGAGGTGGAATTGTGTGCTTATTCAAAGCAGGAATCTCTTAAAGACAGCAGAAGTTTAAATGCTTAGATTATAATCAGTTTCCCCCCCTTTGTGAACACTCTCTTAGGTACTCTGGATATTATATATTTTCTCTCTAAATTTCTTTGCAATGTGATTGCAGATCTGATGCTCTTCTCCCCTGTTGTTGAGCTTCCTTCCTCTTGTCTGCGGTGCGCCCAGTAGTTAGTCAGCAGCAGCTGATGATTGATGTCAAAGCTAGGAGCAAACAGCTGCTGATTTGATTATTACCGTTTCATCTCATAGCCTTCAGAGCATTATCGGGGTATATTTGCTCACCTCGGGACACTTCAGTGCAGTACTTCTGTGGAAGCAAGTGGTGTTGTGTGTGTGTGTAGATATGGTTTAGGTATTTCCCTAAAATAAGAAGCATTCTTTTTCAGTATTATTTTTTTAAAGGAAAAATAAGCTGAAAGGCTTGTAGCAGGGGTAGGCAACCTAAGGCCTTCTCAATCCGGCCCATGGATAATCAGCGTGTTTTTACATGAGTAGAATGTCTCCTTTTATTTAAAATGCATCTCTGGGTTATTTGTGGGGCCTGCCTGGTGTTTTTACATGAGTGGAATGTGTGTTTTTATTTAAAAGGCATCTCTGGGTTATTTGTGGGGCATAGGAATTTGTTCACATTTTTTTTCAAAATATAGTCCGGCCTACCACATGGTCTGAGGGACGGTGGACCGGCCCATGGCTAAAAAAGGTTGCTGACCACTGGCTTGTAGGTATGTGAATGGATGCCATTCTGCCTTGTGTTTTCTGTTTGGGACTGTTAGAGGCAGAGGGGGGTGGCTTTCGAGGCAGCATATTAATAAATTAATTGTACAAGGATGCCATAAAAGGACCGGATTCATTATACATCACATGTTGTAATGCTTTCATTATAGCAAATGCATAGCATGTGGAAATAATTTGCATGCAGATAAGGGAATCCAGACAGCTTGCTTGCATAATTACAGTATTGCATAGAGAATGTTACCGATAGGAACTGAAGCTGTTATTGGAAGTATGCTCTTGTGGCTAATTAGGTTGCCTGTGTTATGTGTCAAGATGATAGACAGAAAAATAATAAGGATTTTTCCCAGTACGATGGACATACCATGTGCATTGACTTCAAAAGACCCTGGACTGTTCAAACCATTCTTTAAATAAATAGATATCTTTAATAAAAAGGTGTGAGTGCTTTTAATAATGGATGGAGTCATCTAGCCCATCAATGTGAAGCAGAAACAGAACTTGAGAAATAGTGGAATCACCAATGAGGTGTTTTGTTTGCTGAGCAGACACTATCACAAGATCAATAGCTTGAGTGGTGCTTGTTGAAAACTGATTGCTCATGTGTTGAAAATATGTTTTGTCTCAGATATTTGTGAGACAGTGCAAGAAGTATCAGTACAATTAAGCGTGTGTGTATTACAGTTTTTGCCAGATTTGAAAAAAATTCTGGTGGTGGAACCTACCACAGAATTTAGGGGAGGTTTAGGGAATTCATCAGGGCACGGATTTCATTCAGGAATGGGTCAACAATAAAGTGGATCTTTGTTGGTTTTCTTCATTGGCAGATCTTAATTGGCTGCTAAATGCTGGCTTCTCCTATGGCATTCCATTGCACTTTCATTTACCACAGGAATGGCTAACCTATGGGGTCCTCCTGATGTTGTTGGTCTGTAATTCCCATCATCCTTCGTCATTGGCCGTGTGGTCTGCAGCTCATGGGAACCGGAGTCCAACAGCTTCTGGAGAGCCATAGGCTAGTTGCCCTAATGTGGTAAGACTTTTGAGTTGCTCTTCTTCCCCATCTCACCGTAATCTGAAAAGGTCTAGAAAATATTGAGGGGGGCATACATAACAGATAATGCATAGAAAGTATTTGCAAAAGCTATAGGCATTTCTTCAGTTCCTAACCAGGCAGACTTGGGGACCATACAGCTCCTTTCCCCCAGGATTGTGGAGCTTCCTGGCCTTCGGGTATGGCGTGATCAACTCCCGCCTGGGAACCAATGTCCCCACTGTGGAAGGACGTGTGGGTCCAGAATTGGCCTCCACAGTCACTTACGGACTCATTGTTAAAACCATGTTTATGGAAGAAAATCTTACTCGGCTACGAGTGATCGCCAAAGAAGAAAGAGGACCTGTATTCTTAAGAAAATTTCCTTAGTTGTTTTTGAGTACAAATGGGTTTTTGAGACTTAAGCAAAAATAGAAATACACTAACACTTTCTATTCTTGTGCAAAACCTTCTTTAGCATTCTGAACGGTAGAATAACATTAAATTTGTATTTCATCTCAACATTATGTGCTAGGAAAATTCCTATTCTGAATCGGGTAATAATGAGGTTTGGGATGAAACGGATTTGTAAAAATGTTACATGGGGAAAAATATATATGAGGCACTACACTTCTGTAAAACAAGAAAATCCTTAATAAAATATTTAAAAAAAAAAAAAAAAAAATGAGGTTTGGGAACATCATTATTCAGCAGGCCCTGTCAAGATCTAGTCTGGATCCATCCCCACCCTCCCACCCATACGGCAGTGCTAGAAAGGCAATAATCGTAGCCACAATGTTCAAATATCTGTGCACCATTTACTGTTGTGTTTTTCAGTTACTTGAAAGGTGAGATCAGTATTGGAACTGATTTGTAGACATATTTTGACTTGATAGCCAGTTGAGTTGTTTAAGCCTCAAAAATCCAGTTTCTTTTATTTGTAATAAAACTTGAGCTGAGTATAGGTTTCATTTACATTTTTTTATTCATTTGTGTCATACAGACGTCCTTTGTTTCTTTAATAATGTGTTATTCCATAAAACTGTTAATGATAAGAAAAAAGCAACAACTGGGCACATCATGGCTGCAAGTTGGCTCTATAGATGAAGCTGCGTGTGCCAGTTATCATGCCTGATGCCTTTAGGAACGATGGTTCTGCCTTTATGATTGAGCTATAAAGGAATGGCAGACAGAAATGCTTTTCCTCTGGCTGTCATGTGGTACAGCAGGTGAGTCACAGTTGTTAACGGAGAGGAGCTGCAAGGGGTTATAGGGCATCTGACAGTCGCAGGCTCTTGAAGCTGTCCATTGTTGAAGGTGGTCTGAAAGGAAGAATGTTTGTTTCCTGCTTGTCAACCTGGCAGGTGGCTTCAGCATTTTCCAAGTACAGCTTCACATATCAAAGAAGTTGCTTTGACTCCCATAGTTGATGCTTGCAAAGAGACAAGGAAGCAACTGTGGAGTTTTGATTCATTTGTGGATAGTTTCCAATTCAGGTTCCCCCAAAGGAAAGCACAAGTAGATGATGGGGAAGACAAAAGTCCTCTTTCTGAAACCTCTCCAAGTGACTGGGTGGGTAGTTATTTGATTGTATGGTTTAGTGATACATATCTTAGTGATATGTGTGCACCTTCCTTCTTTGAGCAGTGATGTTGTGACTGATGACCAGTGGAAATGCCCCACTTCCCCCATAGTTTTTCATGGTCCTACTTGTAACCAATGCAAACAATCCTAATGTCACAAATAGACTGAGGAATCTGAACTGATTCCATGCAGAGGATTATCAGGAAAGGGATTGGAATGAAAACAGCCAATATTATAATGCCCTTACATAAATCTATGATAGAGACACGTTTAGATATGCAGTTGCAGTGAGCAACCAGCTCTGTGCTTAATTTTCGTTACTCTAACAGAAGCTAAGGGAACACGGGTGGCGCTGTGGGTTAAACCACAGAGCCTTGGACTTGCTGATCAGAAGGTCGGCGGTTCGAATCCCCGCAACGGGGTGAGCTCCCGTTGCTCGGTCCCTGCTCCTGCCAACCTAGCAGTTCGAAAGCACGTCAAAGTGCAAGTAGATAAATAGGTACCGCTCCAGCAGGAAGGTAAATGGCGTTTCCGTGCGCTGCTCTGGTTCGCCAGAAGCGGCTTAGTCATGCTGGCCACATGACCCGGAAGCTGTACGCCGGCTCCCTCAGCCAGTAAAGCGAGATGAGCGCCGCAACCCCAGAGTTGGCCACGACTAGACCTAATGGTCAGGAGTCCCTTTACCTTTAACAGAAGCTAAAGCAGTGTTTATTGCTTGAGATTCTGATTTTACTCTGCGGGCTCTGTACTAGGTTCATAACCACATGCATAGAAATGACATTCTGGTTTAAAATATGATGTCTAGCCTTGTGGATAAGACACTTGGCCAGTTTCCTAGGTGGCATGCTTGAAATGTTAACGGGAATGTTTGTTTCTCCTCTCTGTGAATGTGTTTTCATTATTTCATCTGTGTCTGCACAGAGTTGGATCTTCTTTCCTTGCTGTATAAATGCTGGGAAGTCCATCAGTCTGTTTGGCATTGACAAATGTCATAAATAAATGTAATACACTTTTTACAGCAGTTAGTCCCCATTCTGGTTAAAGCATTTCCTTGGTGGGGAACCAAATAATGCCTGGACTGCATAATTGCATGCAAATGTGAGCACACCCAGTGTTTTCCTGTTGTTCTGGCAAGTTCCCTTTCCAGCAGAAACTTGGCGCTGAGGTGCAGTGTAGGGGATTGTATCCGACTCCCTGTGGAGGTACAGTATGAGGTCAATACGAAGGGAAGGATGCAATGTCCTGGTAACCACAACTGCTTACAACACAACATTCCTATACTCTTCCTGCATTGGAGGGAGTTGGACTAGATAATCCTCAGGGTCCCTTCCAACTCTACAATTTTCATACCCTCCAACATTTCTCCAATGAAAATAGGTTGCCCCAGCCACTCTGGGCAGCTTCCAACATATATAAAAACATAATAAAACATTAAACATTAAAAATACCACCTTCCCAATGCACCTGAAGATGTCTTCTAAAGGTTGTATAGTTACTTATCTCCTTGGCTCAGGGGGTCACATAACTCCATAACCTCCAATGAAAGTAGGAATGTCCTAAGGAAAAGCGGGGCATTCCAGGGTCAAATAAGAAACTGGGACGGCTTCGGTGAATTCGGGACTGTCCTTGGAAAATATGGACCCTTGGAAGGTCTGTGATTTGTGAACTTTAAACACACCCACTTGCAAGAAAGCTTGAGAACTCATCTGGTAAGGCAGAAGCTGCCTGGCTTAACTGAGGTCCATGGAGGCCTGAGCAGGGGTCTCTTGAGACTGCAACAACTTAAATGGAGGAGGGGAATTATCTGATTGTTAAGATGTTTTGACCCCTTTAAGCCACCCAAGGCATGGCCATCTTCTGGGAAAGTTCCACAAGATACCAGTAGGGAATCGTAAGGATTGGATCCTCCTCAAAGTCCTCCTCAAAGCAGACCCACTAAAGTTAATAGAATTATTCAAACTTAGGTTGATTGATTCCAGTGGGTCTACTCTTGAGTAGAACTTAGCTGGGTGTCACCCAAAGAGCATAAGAGGCTGGGTCAGCCCAAAGGCCCATCTAGTCTAGCATCCTATTCTCACAATGGCCAACCAGATGTTCATGTGAGCAACAGCGCTCTCTCTGCTTGCGGTTCCCAGCTGCCTGAGACAGTGGAGGCCATAGTAGCACGTAATCATGTATAGGCCACCTGTCCTCCATGAAATTTGTCTAATCCACTTTTAAACACTTTGGTTGCCGTAGTTTAATTATCCCCTGTGTGAAGAATACTTTGAACATCCAGCTGCATGTTCTAGTTTCATGTGAGGAGAAAAATAGCTTTTCTCTGTTCGCTTTCTCCACACTGTGCGTCGTTCTATACCCCTCTATGATGTTCTCCCTTACTCACCATTTTTTCCTAGGCTAAAAAGCCCCAAATGCCGTAACCTTTCCTCGTAGTGGAGTTCCTCAAACCCTTGATCATGTTGGTTGCTCTTTCCTGGGGTGATGCCTGCCAGCTAGCATTATATGAATACCCTTACAATCCTGTCAGAAAGGACTTTTCAGCCTCCATGCATTTCTTTGTTGAGCCTTACCATTCTGTTTTATAGTTTCGGCTGACCTTTCCTTGAGAAAGGAGTGCTGTTGCCTCAGCCCGGGGTACTTCATTTCAGTAGTGGAGCTGCATCAGCAGTTTCCTCCCAGTTCCATGACTTTGCTGCCATTGACCTTTTAATGTCACAATTCAGTGAGGAATGTGCTGTGGAGATGTACAAGTGTTTCCCCATCAAAACTACTTTTCACTTACATAAATGTGACGCCGAATTCAGGTTCTTAGGTCCCATAGCCCGCGTGACATTTGAGATGCCCTCTAACGCTTTAATTAAACCATATTAAATCTCATTCAGTAATCTTACAGTGCTATATGGTGGTGCTGAGAAAATTATCCCCAGCCATTCTCGAATGCAAAGGTCCATAAAACCTCTAGATGTGTTCCCCACTAAATCCTTCTGTGTCCTTCACTTCATTTCTGAATCGTTTGTGGAACAAATTGGTTATTTCCACACAGCAGCAGGGCTCCTATGAATGCAGCATGCTTAGTTTAATAATAGTGCAGATCCACAAAATTCGCAGACCTTTGAATAACCCATATCTATTGGTATTGCTACCTTTTCTTTTCTTCCAAGGAACTATTAAGTGACATGTAGCGATCACCCTCCCACCCCCAATTTCATAGAATCACAGAATTTGTAGAGTTGGAAAGGACTCGGAGTGTCAACTGGTCCAACATTCTCCAGTGCAGGAATCTCATCTAAAGCATCCACGACAGATGGCCAACTAACCATTTAATCCTCACTAGAAGAATCCTAGGGACGCGGGTGGCGCTGTGGGTAAAAGCCTCAGCGCCTAGGGCTTGCCGATCAAAAGGTCGGTGGTTCGAATCCCCGCGGCGGGGTGCGCTCCTGTTGTTCGGTCCCAGTGCCTGCCAACCTAGCAGTTCGAAAGCACTCCCGGGTGCAAGTAGATAAATAGGGACCGCTTACTAGCGGGAAGGTAAACGGCGTTTCCGTGTGCGGCTCTGGCTCGCGAGAGCAGCGATGTCACGCTGGCCCCGTGACCCGGAAGTGTCTCCGGACAGTGCTGGCCCCTGGCCTCTTGAGTGAGATGGGCGCACAACCCTAGAGTCTGTCAAGACTGGCCCGTACGGGCAGGGGTACCTTTACCTTTACCTTTTAGAAGAATCCTAAGAGAGAGATGGTGGGAGACACTGTCCCAAGTTTACCCAGTGAGCTTCGTAGCTGAAAGGGGATTTGAACCCTGGTCTCCTTGTTTGTAGTTCAATGCTCTAACCATTATACCACACTGTCTATTGAGTATGAGAAGAGTTTTGAGTTCATTGGCTTGACTGAGCCATTGGCTCAGTTTCTGAGTTGTTAAGGTATGATTGCTTGATAGTCAACTGCTAGTCACTGGCATTCTTGATGGTGGTATGTGGTGTATTTGTGCGCAGTTTGAATAAATGGGAGAATGTGTGAAACATGGGCATTGTATACCCAGTGAAGGTGTTGAATGTGCATGTACAGCATAAATTTACTACACAGACTCCACTTGTCTGATGCTGTGTTGCTTTTCAGCCGATTGATTTTAAGCTGATTTTATTAACTCTTCTTCTAGTCCCCTCCCATAAAAACAAAAGTAATTTAATCGAGAGTAATATTAGTTAAGTTCAATTCAATCCGTCGGTTCCCAGCCTTCTAATCGGCTAACACGGGTTCATATCCTCTGAGAATGAAAATAAACAATCTATTCATCCAGTCTTTCCTCCATTCATTCTCATTTTGTATTTATCATCTCACTGATCGAGCACAATTGCTGCCTGCAGAATTGGCTCAGAAAATCTCTAAAAGGTGTTGGCTTTCCTGAAATTCCTCCTGCTTCGCCAAGGCTTTGGACAGAAGGTGATTGACCGGGAACTCTGTTGGTGCAATGTGATCCTGGCAAACCGAAGAGCAGTGAGCATTTTTGAATGAACTCTGATATGTTGCATATATGGGAGTGGGGAGTTATTCACTGTAGAGGAGGAGGAGCTGGAGTCTGTAATTCAACGAGGATGGAGAATCAACACAAATTATAGGTAAAAAGGTAATCTTTACCTATTCCAAACCCTGGTTGTGCCTATTGAACGCTATGGAGCATGACTGACTGGACTGAGGGTTGTTGTTTTTAATGTAGGTAATTGTTTTGGTCCTAATCTTCCGCCAAACTTCTGAATTTTCAAGCAGCGCAGGAACCAAGAACCTACCCAGACACTTTATCCCTGTGTGAGTGGTAAGGAAGGACCATACAAGGCCACTCTTGATTTTTCTTCTAGTAAAATTTCTGGGAGGAGGGGTGGTCTGCCATCTCCAGTATGTTGAAGTCCATTTGCTGTTTTATCATGGTTTCTGTTTGCCAGTACTGTTGGGAAAGCAAGTCACTGTTAAATAGAAATAACGCTAAACTGCTTTATACGAGGACACCAATCCCTGCCCTGTATTTCCATTTACACTGATGTAAGACTGTGGCCTTGTTAACTTTGCCTACAAAGGACTATGAGGATAGAAAGCATATAAATACCTCTTGAGTTTTGACACATTGGCCTATTACTTCATTATTTATTCTGGTGTTTACAGTGATGTTGGCTATAATTAGAAACAGGAGGGATCAAAGCCACGAAGGCCTGATATATTCAGATTTAATTCAGCCGCTCTTTCATTTGTGCTCTTATAGAAACAAAGCTTGTCCAACTGTGCTTTGTTGGTTCCCACTGAACTGGAAAGAAAAGAAGAAAATGTCTTGACAAGAATCCGAAACTCTTACTTGTAATACTATTCAAGTAAATTATTACCAAGTGAAGCTTGTGGGAAGGAAGGCTAGAACAAGTCAGTATTTCCCCCATTCTGAAAGATTATTTGTGCTTCTGGTAGTCGCTTTCAGACTGTGTTCTTGGAGAACCAGGAATCCTTCAGAGCTTAGCTGGGCTAAGATGAGTCATAGCAGACAAGCTCGCCTTAAAAATAGCTTGCCCATCTCTTCAGCCTTCAGGTGAATGCTGGATGTGTCTAAGGCACTCTGAGGTCGTGCGTCATAAGGGTGAGCCTCACAGGTCTGGCTAGTTCCTTACATGAATTTATCACTCAGAATGTGACCATGATAGATGCTTAGTGGTCCACAGACAAGCTACAAGTAGAAAGTTTGAAAAACATTAGCAGAGGATGATGACACCTATTTAATTTTTCTTTGGGTTGATTCCATCAATCGGTTTTACTCGGAGGTGTGACTGGTACATTGAGGGTCAGAAAGTGAACTAACACTGACAAGTGGCCGTGGTATCTGGGTGTTGTTGTTTTTTTAACTCTTGAATTTTGTCTGTCCTGTTGTTTTTGACTTAACTTACCAGTGACGCTGTGGCACAGAGCCTAGGACTTGCCGATCAGAAGGTCGGCGGTTCGAATCCCTGCGACGGAGTGAGCTCCCGTTGCTCGGTCCCAGCTCCTGCCAACCTAGCAGTTCGAAAGCACGTCAAAGTGCAAGTAGATAAATAGGTACCACTCCGGCGGGAAGGTAAACGGCGCTTCCGTGTGCTGCTCTGGTTCGCCAGAAGCGGCTTAGTCATGCTGGCCACATGATCTGGAAGCTGTACTCCAGCTCCCTCGGCCAATAAAACAAGATGAGCTCCGCAACCCCAGAGTCAGTCATGACTGGACCTAATGGTCAGGGGTCTCTTTACTTTTACCTACTTGGGTGAGATACCTTGAGCTATTTGCATTGAACTTTCCTTTCTGCAAAACAAAAACAAAAGCTCTCTGCTTGGATAACACAGCCTGGGTCTTGTATGGTAATCTGGGAAGGGGATGTTGAGGGTTGGCTGGATCCTTTCAGCATTTGGTTTTGAGTTCTTCCAACCCTGCTTCTCTGTATTTTTCTTCGAGTGGAGAGCTAACTCTTTATAGCAAAGTGTACTGAGTAAAATAGGGCAAGCCTTGTGCCCTATGTTCCATGTAGAACAGAAAAGGTGGAATAGTGTGGGTGGAATCCAACATAGCGCTAAATTGTTTTGTCAACATAAGGATTTCTGCTTCTGTAATGGAACATTCACCTTCTCTCTCCCCCCAGCCCCCCAGGAGACCATCCAAATCTGTTCTAGGGGTTCACCCAACTCTCTGAAGTAGACTAGGAAAGAGCATAGGCTCACACTGGAGGGAAGAGATGGGGTGAAAGTCGCCTTGCGGAAGTGGGAATCCTTGCACTTGTGGGATGGGTTAATTGAATGCCGCCCTGTATGTTTAAGTAAGGCTGAAGTGAAACGGAAATCTTCTTTAAGTACTCTGCGACTTGGGCATTCTGCTTGACAGCTTTAACTCCCACAGTTAGCCAGTGGCAAGATACACGCCATGTTCTGCTCTTAAATCCTCGCAGACAGGGTAAGACATTTGCAAGCATTACGAATCAAGTTCATTTTCAGAGATGTGAATAACTCAGATTGCGCCTGGCATCCGGGCTCCGGAAAACGGAATTCTCCTGTGTCTTATGTCAAACTTTTCTTTGGCAGAGGCATCTAAGCTGGATTCCTAATGAGAGTTTGGCACTCTGATCCTATAGATGTGCTACAGCTGTGACAGCAAAAAGAGTAGCTCACGTCAGTTTTAGCTATAGTGGTGTCCAGCACTTGACAAGTGAGGCAAAGCTATCAAATTCCACTGTCTCTTATTTACTGGAAAATGTGATGTGTGCAGCATTGTGTGGGTGGAGCTGATCTGTGGCTGCTGAACTACGCTTAGGATGTATCCATGATATGTGGACGCAGCCATGTTAATCACCCAAATTCTGCACCAACAGAGGGGCGCAGGCAGCTGTTTGGCACTACTTTGTCATTTACCCAGCAATTTTCTGGGTGGACTATGCTTTGGTTCCTTTACCAGTTGGCTACACTGGTTAGTGAGCACTGGTCTGTAAGTATCACATTTACTTGAATGGATAATTTATTAGAAATTATTTGCTGACGAAGATTCATCTTTGAAACAGTTGACTTAATCTGGAAACACTGTTGGTATTCCCTGACAGCAATTCATTACGTTCACTATTTCTTGTTTATGGACTTATACATACATTATATAATGATGTTTATGATTTGTAAATTTTGGATTATATTCTAACTACGAACAATAATACATTTACCATACTTTATTAGCCACGTGTTGCAGCAGTATTTGAGCAGATTGGTTCCTTTATCAACATGGGAAACAAACCCAACTACCCCAAGTGGATCATTCAGGAAGTCACTGAAACAGAGCAGCAAGTCTCTTGCAATGCACCCTCAAGTTGCTTCTTAAAAAATGCTTTGCATGCATTCTTGGCAATCTGTACAACTCCTCTGTAAGGTAACTGTGACGCTATCCTTGGTTGGGAACCTCCAAGTTTGAGGTATTGACATGACCAGTTGAACAATGAAGTTATGGACCTGATAATGTATTAGGTTTCAGATACGTTTTGAAGGAAGACTAAGGTGTGTGCCATCTCTCAATTTAGCTATTATGAAAGAGTCTAGATTTCTTAGAGCAAGAAACGAATGGCTTCTTGCTTAAATTATGAAACAAAACAAAATTACTTTCACAACACTTCGCAGGAGGAAATTGGTGTTGTCTTGCAGGATGTTTATTATTCTTTACATTTACCTGCCAGTTCTTGATTTTCAACACCCAATGATTTTGTTGAAAATATGTTTTCATACAGGAAGCATTGATCTATTGACTATTCTATGTGCAAAACTGAAAATGCTCTTTAGCAATTATTGTATTGAACTTTATTGCAGCTCCTCCAGCTAAATTAATGAAATCTTCCAGACAATAGATTTATTTTCCATTTATTAAGAAGCTCGATGGAAAATGTACTCCCTCTCCCACGTTAGTCTCACAACAGGCATACTTCGGAGATATTTTAGGTTCCGTTCCTGACCACCACAATAAAGTGAATAAAGCATGTCACACAGTTAGTTAGTTAGTTAGTTAGTTAGTTAGTTAGTTAGTTAGTTAGTTTCCCAGTGCACATAAAAGTTATGTTTACACTATACTGTAGTCTATTAGGCCAGAAGGGGTGGGAGTGGGAGTGGCAGGGGGCTTCCTTCCCCTGAAAGCAGCCAGGCTGTCTTCAGCTGCACCCACATCCTTGTAAGGAGGTATGCCTGTATTGCAATGCCCACTGTTGTTGATAATGATCATAGAATAATAGAATCGGAGAATTGGAAAGGACCCTGAGGATCATCAAGTCCAATACCATGCAATTCAAGAATATGCAACTGTCCCAAATGGGGATGGAACCTGCAATCTTGGTGTTCACCCAGTAAGCTTCATGGCTCTCCTTTATCCGATCTAATACATTTGCTTGTTGGCTTTGAATGTGTGTCATTACGTTGTGTGTGTGTGAGAGAGAGAGAGAGAGAAGTTGCAGCTGAGCATGATTCAGAGGTAACAGAGAGCCTGGAGTAGCATTTCCCAGCCTTTCGCTTTCTGGAGGTATTGGACTACAACTTCCATCAGGCCCAGCCAGAGCACGGCCAATGGTAAGGGATGATGGGAGTTGTAGTTCTAGAACATACTGAGGGCACCATATTTGTTACTTCAGTCCCTACAGTATAAGAAACTGTTTAGTAAAGATGCCAGGCCCAAATCTTTTGTGGTTGTGTCAGCAAAGGTCCTCCCTTGCCTTCCCCACCCCCTCAACCCCATTGCCTACATGGAATTTTTCCTTAGCAGATGTTTAGAAGCATTAATAATTGTGTTTTCCCCTTCACCTCTAAAAGCTGCCTAATTTGGCTTAGCAGTCAGAGTGAAAAATAATAATTAATGTGACTCATCCATCTAGAAAGTGTAACACATAACACAAAATGAATTGAAATAGTGCCCCAGAAATACAATGTGTTATATGTATCATGATATAATTTTTCCCTGTAGAAGGAAGTGATGCAAATGAAGAGAGTTATCAGCTGATGAATTAATTTGCCTCTCAGGATGCCTTGTACGGTTTCTCTCCCCCCCCCCCCCGAAAAAAACACCTTATTGTGATTTAATAGTTGTAGAGATATTTATTTATTTTTTTGTAGCTAAAAATGTAGAAGAATAGCGTAGCCTGCAACCAGACTGTAAATAATTCATTTTGCACGTAAAGTGTTGGTATGTTAAAGCCTAAGAATAGTGGATTATAGCAGTAAATTCCTACCTTCCTGCTGTTCCACAACACTCGGTTGTTTGTGCTTACACTTAAAGGGGCCACCTACAGAGAAATCTGCACTCCCTCTCTCTACCTTGGGTGAAATTAACTTCTCACTGCAGAAAGATATGCATACTTTCCCCCATTCCATGTGAAACCTGGATGTGGCAAGAGAGTAAGTTAAAGTAATTCGTTCTTCCCGTCGCCACTTCTTTAAGTCCCTTGCAGAACGTGTCTTAAACCTCTTTTGCTCCCAGCCCAACCATATGCCCAAGTGCTAGAGCAGTGTTTTTCAACCTTTTTTGGGCAAAGGCACATTTGTTTCATGAAAAAAATCACGAGGCACACCACCATTAGAAAATGTTAAAAAAATTTAACTCTGTGCCTATATTGACTATATATAAAGTAATTCTCTTGAATAGGAATCAAATAAGCACAAAGAAAGTATTTTATAATTACTTTATTATGAAATAGTAAGTAAACAGAAATATGAAAAATTATAAAATACTTTATTCAGTGCGCAACCTGGGCCTGTTTGGCTGAACACGAAGCTGATATTCTGGCTGGAATCGAAGAAAGACACACACGTAGCTCTTCGTCAACAGCTCTCAGTCTCTCTCTGTATTTACAAACAAAACCGTTGCGGACCGTTCTCTGCTCAGCGGGGATCGATCCGCTGATCCCTGCTGAGCCGGCGGATGACAGCTCCGTCTCCGCACTGTGTGCGGAGAGGGAGATGTCAGAGCCCCGCTGCTCTCTATACCCCACCCCATACACAGGACACAGTCCGGCACCCGCCTAGTGGGCGAAAATTTGACATTTATTTTTTTAAAAAAAATCTTTCGAATTTTTCAATTTTTCCCACGGCACACCAGGCAACATCTCGCGGCACAAACAGTGGTTGAAAAACACTGTGCTAGAGCAGGGGTAGGGAACCTGTGGCCAATCACATGCTGTTGGACTCCAACTCCCATCAGCCCCAGTGAGTGTGGCCATTGGTCAGGGATGATTGGAGTTGTAGTCCAGCAACATCTGATTGGCCACAGGTTCCGCACCCCCCTGTCTAGAGGTTTACTTTCTAATATAAGGCCCTTTCACTTTCCCACTGCTGGGGGAGAGCAGGGAGACTCATGTCCCCCCCCCCCCTGAATCAGTCCAGTATTAGCACATCTCTTTCCCTGTTTACCCAAACTGCAGTTTTCAAGTGGCAATAATTAACAGTAATATCAATGATATTAAAATTACTCACGATATAGCTTGAACAATAAAACCCATCTCAGCCCTGGATATGTGTAGCATCGCTAAGTAAAGCTCCAGGCCTATCAGCTTAACCTCAGCAACAAGATCTAATACAGCTGCAAAGGTCTTGAAATGCTTCCATAAGGTGGCCAGACTCTGGATTTAGTAAGCCAAGAGAAAATAATCCAGTGGAAGAGTGTTCTGTAACTGGGGGGCAGCCACTGAGGACATGATGGCATACTTCCTGATGCAGGTGAGAATGCTGGCAAAGGTGGTATGTTTATTAATATCTAAGATTAGAATACCTAATATCAGGACCACAATACCTCAAGGACCACCTCTTTCCATATGAACCTACCCGGACCCTGAGATCATCTTCTGAGGCCTTCCTTTGTGTTCTTCCTCCTTGAGAGGTTCGGAGGGTGGCAACATGAGAACGGGCCTTCTCTGCAGTGGCTCACCATCTATGGAATGCTCTCCTCAGGGAAGTTCATCTGACACCTTCATTTAGGTGCCAGGCAAAAAGGTTCCTTTTTGACCAGGCCTTTGGTTGACCCGATTGACATCCTATACCCTTTTAAAATGTGGCTCTTTTTTGAGGGGCATTATTGGGTTATTGTTCTTATTTTGATTTTATATATTGTGATCTTTTTTGTGAACCACCCTCCGGGTATAGGGCGGTATATACATTCAATTAATAATAATAATAATAATAATAATAATAATAATAATAATACCCACAAATGATCTAAGTAATTGCCCTTAATCATGGGAGAAGAGGTAGTCTCTTATTGATAATTAAAATAGAAAGTGTCTGCATAAGGAAGAAAATCTTGATAAAAACAGTTCTTTGGCAAGCTGCCGCAGTTGCTTGTGAAACTCCCTCATCGTTGTAATTCAGTTTGGAGTATTGAATGTGGAGAACTACGTAATTGCTTTTCTTTCTGCCCTATCCAACTTCAGTTCCTTTAGTCTTGCGCAAGTAGAAAATTGCAAGTTATCCGAGCCAAGATGTACAATGGCTTCCCTATGAATAAGAGCCAAAAGGAAAGGAAGAGAGCAGATGTCCGTCTTGTTGAAAATTGGCATGTCACAGGAGCCACAGATTTGTAAGAAACCAGTGAGGTTATCCCAGTTGGAAGTCCATTAAGTTTATAGCATTTCACAGCTTCTGCACTGTGGGAAGAAAGCACACTGTAGAGAAGTTGTCTCTAGTGTTCGTTGTTCAGGAATAGGAGCGCACTGAATAAAGGCAGCCCTATAAATATGGGTTGTAAATGTGATGCTGTGGTGTCGAGATGCCAGAGACGACGAGAATGTCAAGTCTTCAGTAAATAGTCCCGGTCTACATGTGCGGTAGACCGAGACGAGTGGACAAATGGACAATGCTGTTTTGGACCAGAGGCGGGGAATCACAGCTTTGAACGCTCTGTTACAAAATCCCCTTGCAAATAGACAAGTGCTGGCTTGTATTCACCTTCTAGTTTGAAGATTGTTGGGGTGATTCAATTAACAATTCACCCCACCCACCTTAAAAATATGAAGGCTTTGTGTCAGGGCATTGTCTGGGTGTGCCAGGAGCTGTGGGACCCAGCCAGTAGTCAGGACTGAAGAGCAAGTCAGGAAAACCAGGAGGAAGCTTCAAGGAGCAAGGGCAGGAGTCAGGACCAAAAGATAACCAAGGATGCAGGAATGTGCCAGAGCTCAGGAACGCTTGGCAAGATTCAGCTGATACAGGATGATTTTTATACCCTTTCCTGTCCAAGAAGATCCAGTGGTCATGTTGGATCGGAAGAGTCTGTCAAATGTTGGAAGCTTCTTCTCTTAGAAGACTGCTGCCTGCAACTCTGCACTTCATCAGACGGGGCAACTTCTAACACAGGCATGTCCCAACTCCCAAGGGACTGTGATCTACTCCCAGTATAAAAAAACTGGCAGTGATCTACCCATTGTCATTGGAGTGCGTGTAGGGTGGGTGGATTGCCCAGAATTGTTGAGCTTTTGGGGGGGGGGGGATTGCACAGAGTTGTTGAGCTTTTTCCGTAACTTTTGTACACGATAAGGATTGCAGGATCAGCCGGAGATCTACCAGTAGATCGCGATCTACTGGTTGGACATCCTTGTACAGATCAGGCAACTTCTAACACAGTGCCCACCTGCACTATGCATTTAAAATAGTAGAATTCCACTTTCAAGAGTTGTGACTTCCCCCAAAGAATCTGGGTAATAGTAGTTTGTTAAGGGTGCTGAGAATAGTTAGGAGACCCCTGTTTCTCTCTCTGTCCCCCCCCCCAAGCTACAGTTCCCAGAGTTCCTTGGGGAGAGCGATTGGTTGTTAAACCACTCTGGGAATTGTAGCTCTGCTCACTATTCAGTATAGTTTGAATTTCCCTTTAATCACGTTGGTCATTTGCTTGTCTGTTTTTCTGTAGATTGTAAAGGTGATCTTGAAATACTCTTTATCCTCTAGGTCAGGGGTCAGCAAGGTTTATCTTGCCTGGGCTGGATCCGTCCCTCAGAGATCCCTCTGGGGGCCGGATCGTGCACGTGTGTGAGCACGCCCTCATGCAATTTTCAGCATCTGTGCATGCGCAGATGTGATTTCCAGAGCCACAGAAGCAAGTCCTCATGCTGCGCTGCTCTGGTTTAGCGCAGCGCGTGAGTGGGCAACTCAGTTCAGGGGCAGCTCGTGGGCTGGTCAAATGACCTCTGTGGGCTGCTTCCGGCCCATGGGCCTTAGGTTGCTGACCCCTGCTCCAGGTCTTCCTGGAAAGTTAGTGACCTCCACTAATCACTTTGTTCCTGCCCTTTGTCTTGGTAGTTCCTTCCCAATCAATCCATTGTTTGTTGCGTATTACATAAAGGAACCTTGAAAGTCTACATCTCCAGACAAGTCTTTATGGCCCTTTAGTTAACTAACATGCTTGCTTTCACTGTGGCATTGCTCCGATGCACAACATTTGGTTTTGATATATTGCGATTTATTGGTTAATTTATAAATAAGGAGCTTGTGTAATGTCTTGGACAAGGTGTCAGACACTAGACGTGGAAACCACTGGGTGACCCCCCAGGGCATAATCACAATGTCTCAGCCCAGCCTGAGAAATCAGAACTCTAAACAGGTACACCCAAAGACATTTAGCAAGGGGTTACCAATGGGGTAGGGGACGTGGGTGGCACTGTGGGTAAAAGCCTCAGCACCTAGGGCTTGCCGATCGAAAGGTCGGCGGTTCGAATCCCCGCGGCGGGGTGCGCTCCCATTGTTCGGTTCCAGCGCCTGCCAACCTAGCAGTTCGAAAGCACCTTCGGGTGCAAGTAGATAAAAAGGGACCGCTTACTAGCGGGAAGGTAAACGGCGTTTCCGTGTGCAGCTCTGGCTCGCCAGAGCAGCGATGTCACGCTGGCCACGTGACCCGGAAGTGTCTCCGGACAGCGCTGGCCCCCGGCCTCTTGAGTGAGATGGGCGCACAACCCTAGAGTCTGTCAAGACTGGCCCGTACAGGCAGGGGTACCTTTACCTTTACCAATGGGGTGCCTGTGGGCACACATATTAATATTAATAGTATTATATAGTATGTTTTGACTGGTGCCCAGAGGATTTTCTCACCACCACCACCACCATAGGCATGGAAGAAACATGCAATTGTAACCAATATAATAGATTGCAGTGTGTGCTTGGGTTTGTGTGTGTGTGTGTAGCCGCAATAGTGTTATCCAGTTTGCATATATGCCCACGACGAACCCAAAAAGGTTGCCAACCCCTTTGATTTAGTGATCCTAAATGTCTAGATTGCACTCTTAAGATCTTTTGTGACGTTGGAGGGAAATCCTGCATTTCAACTCTTGGCTCACGCAGTTCAGTCAAAGCTATGCCCCTGCATCTTTTTGTGTCTTCTGAAGGGAAACCTGCAATGCACTCCTTAAATCATGCTCTGCATTCACTTCTGGCCACTTAATATTGAAGGGAAATATTTGGTGTCTTGCCCCAGGTGACCATTTAGAATGCTTGTATGGTTAGCTGGCACTGATTGCAAAAACATGTTAGGAATTATGAGGAGTAGTAATTTATCTCGCACCTCATCCTAAAAGCCTCAGGCCAGGAAGAGTATTTTTTAAAAAAGAAAAGAAAAGAAAACCTAGATCTAAAATGCATGTTTAAAAATGAATTAAATCTATATGAACCCTGTTCCACTAAAAGCTTAAAAGGAGTTAACTCTGTGGCACTTATTGTGTAATCCGTTGACTTCTAATTGCTTTCTGTCAAAAGGTAGCATTTATTTGGCATATTATTTTGCTGGCAGTTAAGTGCATCCATTCTGCACAATGCTGGAATGGAAACTGATGTTGCTGTTACTTACAAAGGATGTCTAATGTCTAGACACCACGCAAACACTTTTCAATATCTTAACTTTCTCCCTTGTTTACAGCGTGCGCATTGTTCACCATGCAACGGTCATTCATAATTTGGGGAGCAGTCCACAGTCAAGGTGCACATACAGGGTTCTGGTGTGGGGTGATAGTGTGACATTCCAGGGAGCATTGAAGTTCTGGTACAGGCAATCTCTTTCCTTCCCCACATGACAGTGACTAGACTCTCACAGATCCACACTGGATTTGTAACCTGTGGGGTGATTTTGGATGGCGAGAGCTTAAGGAGAGTTGCTGCTTTTGTTCTCACAATTATTATTATTTTTCTGTAGGATGGGATGAGAGAGATTCTGCTTTGTATCTCCAGCAGGAGATTGCTAACTAATCTACCGAACCTTGCACACAGGAGCAGGCGGTAGACATAGCCACATGCTAGGTTCTCTGTACATTAACAGGTGCTTGTTGGCTGGGTTGGAGATCCTCAGAAGATCCTCTCTCTTAGAGGGGAAGCAGAATTCAGAAAGCTTGAGGAACACTACCAAACACAAAGTTAAACCAGAGATCTGTTTACATCGAAAGAAAGTAGATTCGGTTGAAACACTCCAAAATATTACACAAGTTCAGCAGTGCAAAAGCTGGTATATTGTGGGTCTCATAATTAAACGCAGAAAGGTAGTAACAGGGGCCAAGGCAGAAAATATTGGTTTTCCTTCTAGATCAGCGATCTAGTACCAAGCCGTGACTTCTCTCCCTTCCAGTGATACCGTTGATTTTCCTATTTCTGTCGTAGAACTCATTTTCCGCTTCACTTTGTTCTACTTTAAGCGACTCAGTTGTAGACCATCTAAGACTGCTCACCGACCCTACTCTTGGCTTGAAACCTTATTGTTACAATCGGTACATTCAACTGGTGGCATTCTATAGCTAGCTTGCTTTCAGGCAAAGTTCCAGGGATATAAATCTAACAGCCCACTGTTGTGATCACACCATTGCCACCATCTTCTCACCCTGTGGGGTCTACAATGAAAGAATTTGTAGGTACCTGCTGGGGATACTCCCGATATGGGTATGTTCCTTTAGGAGCATGTATTGTAACAGACAACTCTTGGGGTCTGTGTTGTCTCTGCAGTTCTACAACATTGTTCTGAATGTCCATTACATAAATATTCTACCAGATTATAATTATTGTTATGCACCGTCTTCGTAACAAGCCCACCAGTTATTTGACCTAGTAACAGATTTAAGGGTTTACTTCAGATGCGTGCGTGTCTATAATAGCCCTGGGAAGGGTTGTTACTTTATTATTATTGTGTGTGTTGACAGAATGGAAATTCATTGCTTGCTTCTGATTGCTTTGTGGCTTTAGAATTCATTGGTATCTCGTCTACAATGAGGAGCAGTGTTGGATTGTGTGCTGCCATGAAATAATAATAATAATAATAATAATAATAATAATAATAATAATAATAATTTGTTATTTATACCCCGCCCATCTGGCTGGGCTTCCTGTTATAGACTGGGACAATACAGTTGTTTCCGCCAGTTCGCTGTTCCAGAAGGAAGTAGCAGGTACTATGAACTGTGTGTGATGGGGAAATAGAAAGCTGCCCATGTTGCTCAGAGTTGTCTGTCCTAACTGGCAGCTGTCTGTACTGAAACTGGCAGGGTTTCAAGCAGGAGACTTTCCCTGTCCTACCTGGAGATACCAAGGATCAAAGCTTTTGCTTGCAGGGCCTGTGCTGTCCACTCAGACCTGTGACCTGTTCCTTTAGGTGCAATGATGTACGCAATGAAGAATTCTCAGGGTATGAAACGGCACTCTTTACAGAGGCGTGAGCACTTGCTGGGGTGTGTGTGTGTAATCTTTCCTCTTAATTTTTCCATTCTGCCCAATCCTCCCCCAAGCTGGCTTTTGTGTGTCATTTTCAGGTTGGATCCGGATGTGCAGCAGTGGCTTGTCCCATTTCCCAATCAGCTTTGCACCTTTTCTCCCTGCATTGCTTCTGCCTTTATTGCAGGATTTCCCTAGCTTCTCTTTAAAGGGATTGCCATTTCATATTGTCTTTCTTCTCATCGGATCTGCTTGGCTAGATCCCGGGACAAAAGTGGGCTCTGCCAGTCAGGTCTGGAGGAAGTGGAATCGGCATATTCCTCATACAAAGAGAGGCAGGCTTCCACTGTGTTGCTTTAACCTGCAGCGTGATGACACATTACAAATCCAAATAAATATATAAGCAGATACAGTGGTACCTCTGGTTACGTACTTAATTTGTTCCGGAGGTCCGTTCTTGACCTGAAACTGTTCTTAACCTGAAACACCACTTTAGCTAATGGAGCCTCCCGCTGCCGCCGCACCACCGGAGCACGATTTCTGTTCTCATCCTGAAGCAAAGTTCTTAACCAGAGGTACCATTCCTGGGTTAGCGGAGTCTGTAACCTGAAGCGTATGTAACCTGAAGTGTATGTAACCCGAGGTACCACTGTAGTCAAAATGAGTGGACTGGTAGTTACCCAACTGTTTTTAATACTCCAGATCCTGTATAATGACTATCACACGTTTACTTTTTTGCCCTTTGCTTCCCCTTCTGAACTATTGCACTGGTGTGGTTGCGATTAATTTGTCAAGCCTGACTTTAGAGACCTGCTCTACAATCTATTCACTCAGCTTTTAGGGAAATTAGGATCAAGTAGTTCTCCTTGCAAAGGGACCAAACTGACAGTAGTTTACAATGTATGGTGGACATTGCTTGGAGGGCAAATGCCCTTAGGAGCCTGAATTGCCTTGGAACAACAGCTGTTGTTCTTTTGTCATTCACAGTCCCTGCCAGGAGTCAAGGAGGAACAGAAGTCTCCCTTCTCCAGACAGCAGCTGTTCCTCTTCATTTGTACACTGGGTTGTAGAGAGAAGCGGGTAGCAGCTGACTCCTCTTCCCACCTGCACATAAACAAGTTTGCATGCATCGAAAGTGAGGGGAAGAGGTCTGGGTTGGAGTCCAGAGTCATCACCCACTCCCACTGTTTCTGCTATGGCTTTAGCACTGCCAAAGTTGAGCTGCTATTTTCTTCCTCACTGTAGAATGGATCCACTTCTTCTGTTTTGATGCAGTCACTTGTGAAAATTGGAATAGAGGAAAGAAAGATACCACAGGGTGCCAACTTTTGGGGGGTCCTTGGCACATTTACAAACTGGAGAAATTGTTGTGGGCATGAAACACACAAACACTTTCCAACTATATTGGAGTGGGGTGGGGTTTCCATGACTCTTTGACCCAGAATGTGACCCGAATCTGTGGAGCAAGACTTCCTTGAGGAATCCTCTTGGTTTAAGCTTCTTAGATGGCCTGGATGTGGGTAGGCAAACTAAGGCCCAGGGGCTGGATCTGGCTCAGTTGCCTTCTAAATCTGGCCCGCAGGCGGTCTGGAAATCAGCATGTTTTTACATGAGTATAATGTGTCCTTTTATTTAAAATGCATCTCTGGGTTATTTGTGGGGCATAGGAATTTGTTCACCCCCCCCCCCAAATATATAGTCTGGCCGCCCACAAGGTCTGAGGGAGAGTGGACCAGCCCCCTGCTGGAAAAGTTTGCTGACCCTTGGGGTAAAAACTGGCTCAGCAATGCAGCATCTTTGGGTTGTTAGGCACACAGTCAGTGTTGTCAAGAGTTCTGCGTAGAGGTGTTGGAGCTGGGTGCATTTTTCAGGGTTTTGTCACAGTTTATTGGGATAGTTCTGATTATGTGTCACAGGTAATTAGTTCATACTTGTGCCTGGCCACTAATCAGGTTGCCTTTTCTGGAAATATGGAGCAGGTTGTCTCTGTCTGTTCCATTTTCGTGTTGCTGTCAGCAGATCTGCAGAGCTCCCTTTCTCCCTTGCCTACCATTTAACTGTGATTTAGGTGACAGATGCAAAAGAGGTAAGGCAGTCTTTCCAAATTATCAGATGACATGGCTGAAGAGGGTGACCTTTAAATGATACAGGATCCCCTGAGCTGCTGAAGATTTTCAGAACCACAAGAACATTAATATCCAAGTGGAGATGGAATGGGACCCTCTCAGATGATTCCAAGTTGGATGAGTAAAACTATGTCACTGATTCAAAGAAGTCAGTAGGGAGACACACCCAACTACACTATATGTAAAAAATTAATTTTATACTTTTCGAGGTCTGCATATTATGGCATAAGGCTTCCTGGGAGATAATAGACAAAATGCATCCATTTACCATTGTTCTACACAGCTTGAGAATGCAAACCGTACTAGTTTAAATTGCTGTCATCCAAATTAATTCACTCTACCAACCACAGCCAAAGGTAAAAGGATTATTAAAAATATTTAAAAGCACACAAATGGATTGGAAGGGGCCCTTGGTGGGCACCAAAAGTGAGTTTCTGGGGGTACTGTGGTACCACCCTAGGACACAATTTTTTTCCAGAGGGTTATTGTTAGGACCTCCCCTCCCCCCAAAAAATGACCCTTGTCTTTCATCTGGGTAAAAGACACTCATGCCTTTAATTTTCTTCTGCTTAAGAAAATGTATTTGATAGAGTACCATTCACTTCTCCCCACCCGCTTTCTTTAATAATTAGTTTTTAAGTAGTTATGTGTACATTATAGGCATAATGGCAGAGGCTGATCCCCAGGAAAGACCAACTGATTCAAGAAATGTGTGTGTGTCTATCCGAGTTGATCTTCTTAAAATTTGCCTGGCTTATTTTGGGTTTCCAGTAGGAGAAACTCTACACATATTGGCAGAGTGGCTTCAGATTGCAGCACAGGGAAGTAACAGTTATCATTTATTAAATTTATATCCTGCATTTCCTCTCAAAGGAGCCCTGTTTTTGCAGGTGAAAGTAAGCTGACTCCTAGATTACCTGGAAGACTTTAGGTACTGGGTTCATCCCAAAGAGTTGGGAACGTTTACAATATTTTACAAATACAGGCCCAGTTCAGATGATCTTTTGAGGCTTCGTGTCCATGTGGTTTATGAAGCCAGAAACAAGGGTTGGGACCAAGTTCCCTTCCTCCCCTCCTCCTTTTCGGTTCTTTAGAGCGAAGGTCCTGGCTGAAGTCCCCTGTTAAATCTCTGCTGGGAAACTCTGGATTAATATCAGGTGACAAACCAGTACAGGAGTCAGCAAACTTTTTCAGCACGGGGCCGGTCCACTGTCCCTCAGACCTTGTGGGGGGCCAGACCAAAGAGATCTTTCAGACAGGGGTGTTAAAGACCGAAGGACAAGACCAGTACCAACAGCTCTTAAAGAAGCCCTCAGATGTCAAGGAGATAAACAACTATCTGACTTTTAGAAGACATCTGAAGGCGGCCCTGTTTAGGGAAGTTTTTAATGTTTGATGTTTTATTCAGTTTTTAATCTGTTGGGAGCCACCCAGAGTGGCTGGGGAAACCTAACCTAACTTGTCCCAACTGCCCCATCGTAAATTCTCTAACTGTTCTCATTTGTTCATGCACATCCCTAAACTGCTTTCTGAAGACTGTTCATATGCTTTAATTGTGGTGCAATATCAGATAATTGTTTTAATATAATGCAAAAGTAATTGAGGTGACTGAATGCAGGCTTCTTGAAGTGTTGTTCTAATATTACAGTAAGCAAGTTTCTGATTAATTTAGCCTCAGGGTGTCAACTTTTATTAAGCAACCTAACAGGAAACCTTGCACAACAAAAGAAGTGCATAGCTGGGAACGAGCAGAGAGAGACAGTGAGCAAGAGCTCTGATTTTTCAGAATAACTTTCTGACTGCGGTCTAATTTTGGATTCCTTTCAAGTGGTTAGCTTTTTAACGAAGTTACTTTTGCTTGGGAACACGTTCTTATTCAAAGTTTTATCATTCAAACGGTTTCAAAATTTTGCAAAATGCCTCACTGAGCATTTTAAGTGCTTTTCTTTTCTTCAATATCTGATGTTTTAATTTCTCTACTAAATTCCCTTTTAACTGAGATCGGTTTTTGCTGAAAGGAAAACTCGAAACTGGAATTTCTCTTTGACAAAACTACTCCTTAAAAAGAAACTGATTGTGTGAAATCAGTTGCTCAGCTGGTTTTTATCTCAAAACCTTGCAGAGTACATAGAGTCGTGGCCTCTGACACTGTTCTTTAGAAATTAATAGCAAAATTTGGGTTTTTCCCTGTTCAGGAACTCAGCAGAGAAAAGGGTGAACTTATTGCTGATGTAAAGATTGCAGGGGAAAAGAGACTGAATTTGGTTTGCCTGTTTTTCTGTGTCTCCTCTTAAATAACATTGAACAGGAAAACCCTCCTGGGTTGGTAGTAAGTGTGGTTTGTAGTCATTGTGTACACCCCAGATGGTTCATAAAAACCCTTTGAAATGCCATCTGTCAGGCGTGTGTCCAGCCGGCAGCCTGTCATTTCGCTACAGAAAAGCGGAGGCAGGAATTCCCTTGCCCCTTGTTTTCTTTACTACCTTTCTGAATTGTCGTTGGGAACATTTGCTTAGATGCAGTGAAGCCGAGAGTAATCCTTGCGCTACGCAAAAATGCAGAATGTGGGCGTTTGCAGCCCCGTTGATCCCACAAAATGAGAGGGACTTGCCAGCGAAACTATATCTTAGGCTACAGTGGAAATTGGTATGTTTTAAGTTACTAGCTTCTTGACGTTACAAGGCTCTTCTAGTTGCGTTTATCTTCAGAGCGCAAGTAAAAAGCCAGATGAGACGCAATGGGTCATCCTAAGTGTGAATGAATAAATCAACATCCTGGGCAACTCTTTGTTCTCTGAGCATCCTGGATGAGCAATGGACTTAATTTGTGCCTGTAAGAACAAACTCCATCTGATTCAGATGTGCTTGTTTTTGCTCTGAGCACTCATTGCTGAAGTAGAACATGGAAACTTTAAAGCCCTACAGTTGTATCTCAGTAACAGTGCAAGTATACTCTGCCTTGGTTTGTGTGGTGTGCATGTATTTTGGTTGTATGTAGAGAAAACTAATATGTGTAGCTCTTCCACTGAAATTAATGGCAGATGGATGGATGCACTTACCGTATTTTTCGCTCTACAAGACGCACCCGACCATAAGACGCACCTAGTTTTTAGAGGAGGACAACAAGAAAAAAAATATTCTGAATCAAATGTTTTTGATAGCCGCTTTGCGCGGCTATCCCTGAAGCCAGAACAGCAAGAGGGATTCCTGCACAGCTCTCCCTCTTCTGTTCTGGCTTCAGCGATAGCTGCGCAGCCTGCATTCGCTCCATAAGACGCACACACATTTTCCCTTACTTTTTAGGAGGGGAAAAGTGCATCCTATAGAGCGAAAAATACGGTAGCTTTCCCTTAGTTATATTTAATGGGTTGGATCCAGAGAAACACTGGGAGTAGGCATGGGAGGTGAATTTTGCACCCCTTCTTCCTCCCTAGAAAGACTCTCCCAAAGATGAGGGGTTCCTGCCGAATGGGGTGGTCTGGGGTGTCAAGAGGGAAGGGGGAGGAATTATTTTTTAAAAATAAGGAGGAACGAGGAAGCACTTTCATTGAGAAGCAGCTCATCAATAGGAGTATAGCATCTAGATCAAGGGAAGTAATAGTGCCACTGTATTCTGCTCTGGTCAGACCTCACCTGGAGTACTGTGTCCAGTTCTGGGCACCACAGTTCAAGAAGGACACTGACAAACTGGAACGTGTCCAGAGGAGGGCAACCAAAATGGTCAAAGGCCTGGAAATGATGCCTTATGAGGAACGGCTAAGGGAGCTGGGCATGTTTAGCCTGGAGAAGAGGAGGTTAAGGGGTGATATGATAGCCATGTTCAAATATATAAAAGGATGTCACATAGAGGAGGGAGAAAGGCTGTTTTCTGCTGCTCCAGAGAAGCGGACACGGAGCAATGGATCCAAACTACAAGAAAGAAGATTCCACCTAAACATTAGGAAGAACTTCCTGACAGTAAGAGCTGTTCGACAGTGGAATTTGCTGCCAAGGAGTGTGGTGGAGTCTCCTTCTTTGGAGGTCTTTAAGCAGAGGCTTGACAACCATATGTCAGGAGTGCTCTGATGGTGTTTCCTGCTTGGCAGGGGGTTGGACTCGATGGCCCTTGTGGTCTCTTCCAACTCTATGATTCTATGATTCTATGATCTTCCAGCCTCCCCTTCCATTTGTGTTCTTTTAGATCCAGTCCATTATTATCTAAGCCCATCTGAATCCATAATTCTTACAGAGTGTTTTAGCAGACCACCCTACGTTGATAGCAAAGGGCCTCTGCAACATTCAGATTTCAGCATCCCCAGAAAATTAAGAGCAGTGGCTTGAAACAAGTAGAACTATTCAAATGCCTTAGAAAATTAGTCTGCAGTTTTGACAGATGTGTTGATGTAATGTAAACAAAGGCGGAGAAGGATGATAAAACGTTAGTAATTGTCATAAAAAGACAGATGGAAAATGTGGGGGTGGATGCCAATAAATATTTCATGCAAGTTCTGGGTTGTTGAGGAAAGCTTTGTGAAATCGAATAAAGCGAGTTTTCACCCAAGTTCCCCAGTATAAGTTGACTTGGAGAGGATATGGAATTGGTGAGAATTTGCATGGTGCTTCCCTGCAAAGGCCAGAAATGGATTCAGTTAAAACGTATCTTGCAGACACCTGGACCAGAGCCAGGGCCGGACCACCCATGAGGCAAGGTGAAGCAACTGCCTCAGGCAGTAGGATCCACAGGGACAACAGATCCAGCTTCCAAGAAATGCATCACCCGCTGTTGCGAGCTTATGCCATTTTAAAAAAATGCAAATCTTTTAAGGCACTGCTAGACTCTGCACTGTGCTTGGTGTGGGATGGTTGTTGTTGCAGACACTCATGTATGGTGCTACTTTACTTTGTCTTTTTCCTTTGGTACGTGGCCTCTTTCCCCAGAAGATCGTGGTTCCATTTCCCTCAGTAATGTCTTGATGCGATGATGCTTGTTTTGCCCTGATGGTGGCAAGGAAGCCTGAAAAGTCATTTTTGTTACCCTTTTTTGTCTCCCCTTAGGCACAACACGTCCTCCACGAGAAGGAGAAGTGCCTGGTGTGGACTATAACTTTCTGACTGTGCAGGAGTTTCTTGAGCTTGAAAAAAGCGGGACTCTTCTTGAAGTGGGAACCTATGAAGGTATGTCGTAGTAATGTGGGCTCAACGAGATCCCCGTGATGAAGGACAGCTTCTAGAAATGCTTGGGGAACTTCTTTGGGAAACTTAGGGCCACCGCTTGCTTTTTATTATTATAATGGCACCATTTCAATCCCACCCCCTTTAAAAGCTTTAAAACAGTGTTTTGAAAGGCAGGAATTAACATGGCAGTGTTGAGGATTTTATTGTATTGTATTGTATTGTATTGTATTGTATTGTATTGTATTGTATTGTATTGTATTGTATTGTATTGCATTGCATTGCATTGTATTTTTTACCATTCTTCATCAAAGATAGATCCCAAAACGTTACACAAAACAGAACCCAATTCACAACAATAAACAGATTAGGAAATTATTAAAAAGCAGCAAAAAAAGAGGGATGTTTCTATGCAAACAGCTGCAGTACAACATGAGAATAATATTAAACCTTTCAACAACAACAACTACTTCCCCTCAGGGCAAACAACAACAACAAATTCCCCTCAGGGCTGCATGAGCAAACACTTCTTATAAGGCATAAGAAGCCCAAAAGTGTAGGGGCCATCCATACTTCTAAGGAGAGGGAGATCCAAATTCAGAGGGCCACTATAGAGAAGACCCTGTCTTATGTCACTGCACAGCCATCATTGAGTATAGTGTCCCCCCACCTCCCACCATTTCATGATCTAGATTGGCTAATTTGCAGGGTTGGGATGTGTTCCCTCAAATACCTAGACCCCAAGTTATTCAAGTCAAGCATGCCAGCATTAACACTTTGAATTGAGCCTTGTTACGTATAGGCAGGCAGCCCACAGAGATCCTGCAAATATGCCTGCGTGGGTTCATCAATAAGAGCTCTGGCAACTTTGACATTCAGTCCCATCCAAATGCCTGCTGAAGTAAATGAAGACCTATTGCTTTCATTATTTATTTACTTATTTTGGGTTGCCTGGGCGGATGCCGCACTAACCACTTTGGATGTATTGGTTTGTTAATGGTGCTGCAGGCTGCTTTGACAACTGCTGCCTTTTAGACTGCAATCCTTTACACACTTACCTGGGAGAAAGTTCTGTAACATTTAGCGAAGCTTTCTTCTGGGTTGAGTTGAATGGGATTGCTTTTTGCTAGCCTGAATTAAGCCAGTGTTTGAGCTTTTCTGACTATAAACTTAACTTCTTAAACTTAGGGAGGCTTCCTAGCTGAGATTCGGAGAAGTAATGACATTTGTCTTTTTAATCTACAGAAGAATGCAAAAATTGCAGTAAAAATGATGAATTATTGGCTGAGAATTGAAAATATACAGGTCCTGTGCCCACCCAGCTATAGGAGTTTATAGTTGACAAGTTGCAGTGATGGGAATCACTAGTGACCTGCTTTTCAAGTTTGTTGTGAGGATGAAGAATTGTAAAGCTAATAATAATAATAATAATAATAATAATAATAATAATAATAATAATAATAATTTATTTATTTATACCCTGCCCATCTGGCTGGGTTTCCCCAGCCACTCTGGACAGCTCCAGCAAAATATTAAAATACAATCATTCATCAAATATCAAAAACTTCCCTAAACATAGCTATTGATACAATTGTTACAACTTTAATGACTTACTCAGCATCTTGGCTTTTGACTGCAAGTTGGACATCTTTATTATTTTCAGGATTTTGTAATGGTGAGTAATAATATTAATAAACAGTAAGCATGTGTGTGTTTGTGTGTGTAATGCCCTCTGGATGTTGTTGAACAACAATTCCCAACAGCCCCAGCCAGTCAGGGATGATGGGAATTGTGGTTCAACAATATTCAGAAGGTACCATGTTGGCTGCTGATGTTCCAGAGGCAGGACAAGAAATGCATTTATAGATTTTTGTCAAGTCACTCAAGGCTTCTTTGTATCACAGCAAAGTACCACCCCGTCCAAGTTTATTTCATTTAAGAGTATTTTAAGATGCTATGATTCATCCTCTGGGCATGAAGCATAGATTTGTCAAGGAGAGGGAGAAGTTATCTTTAATTACTTCTGTCGAGGTCTGTTCAAAATGTAATAAGGTGGCCTTTTAAAACAACAAGAAGTCATACATTTTGAACAATGAAGATTTAGTTCTGTTCGGAAGCAATTAACAACTCAGTTGCCTTAGGAATATTAGTCAAGGGTTCCATTGTGTTTCAGAACCTCAAGCTCATTATTTTTTTATTAATAAAATAATTCAGGCCTGAATTCCAAATTTATGAAACTTTGCAAATACTTGCAGACAACCCCTAAACCGACTCACTCCAGTTTTCATGTTTACACATGAAGTTGTATGCATAGGATTGTTCGATTGTGTGCTCTGAGTTTTTCCTATTCTTTGCAAATAATGGAGGAGCCCTGAGATAGTTTACTGTTTATTTTATTTACCGTTCAAAATATTTTTTTAGGCTCTTTCGTTCATCAGTTTGATGCCAAGGTAGTGTACAAAGCAAGGCCAAATATACAACTATAAAATATAACAACTGTGGAAATACTGGCAAAGCAGTAAACCACCGTCAGAGAAACTACACGACTGAGATACAGCTGTTATGATACAGTTATGGTATCATAACAAAGAAGGCTTGCTCTTTCATTGAAACATAGCATGTAGAAGCTTTCTCTGACAGATCTTAGGACACAAACAGGCTGCTATCAGGAGAGACAGTCAGCTACTTGGGCCATTGAGGGGTTTAATAGTTGAAAAGTACAATGGGGGGGAGGGGGGAGGGAGAGAGGGAAGAACAGAGATGGGGAGCTGTTGTTCTTTCATTTTATTGCCTAGTGGGGTTGTGTAAGCATCATGTGGATAGGTCCTTTGTTTATATATACACAATCAAATTGAATAATTTCCACATAAATCACAATCAGATCTAAAATAAAGATACAAAAATTAATATCAATAACAGCAACAGCCTTCCCCAACAACCCCCGCCCTAAAAACCCCCAATAAAGGTAAAGGTAAAGGGATCCCTGACCATTAGGTCCAGTCGTGACCGACTCTGGGGTTTTGGCGCTCATCTCGCTCTATAGGCCAAGGGAGCCGGCGTTTGCCTGCAGACAGCTTCTGGGTCATGTGGCCAGCATGACTAAGCCACTTCTGGTGAACCAGAGCAGCGCACGGAAACGCCGTTTACCTTCCTGCCGGAGCGGTACCTATTTATCTACTTGCACTTTGACGTGCTTTCGAACTGCTAGGTTGGCAGGAGCAGGGACCGAGCAATGGGAGCTCACCCCGTTGCGGTGATCGAACCGCCGACCTTCTGATCGGCAAGTCCTAGGCTCTGTGGTTTAACCCACAGCACCACCCGCTAACCAATACCCCAGCCCAATAATTGAGCCTTTGTAGCTGAATTGATCAGGACCCCACCCTCCTAGGCTAGGCAGGCCAAGGAGCAGGTCTTCCAGGACTCAGAACCAAGATGGAACAGATTAGGTGGTTGTAGATGTGGCATATATTGCATAGCGAGGCCCCAAGCCCCACCCCATTTCTTAGATAATGAAACACACGGACACCAATATTTTGGGTTAATGGGATAATTAAGGCCACGACTTTATTGGTAACAGATGTGAGCAGTATTGGCTTAGGCAGTGGAACTGAACCGACTATATCCAACTCCTGCCCACCATGCAGGTAGTCTCATAAGGGTCAACCACCAGTAGGGGGAGCTCTGTTGATGCACATCAACTGTGAGCTCCCCCAGGATCACCGATGGGGTCATGGCATGGCCCTAGCCTATACCCGGGCTTCGGACAGGATCCACACCCCCGGATCCCTTTAACGGAATACCCTTAAAGAGGAGGGGCAAGTGAAGGTCACAACCTCCCCTCCCCTAAACCAGGTTTACCAATGCCTAACCGCCAAACCTTACAAAGTTGTGATGATTGCTACAAGGCAGGCAAAAACCTTGTGGCTGGTGCCAATTTGCCAAGTGGGAAAATTCCTACCTGGCCTCCGCAGCAGGCGACCAACCGTAGTCCATAGCAAGGCCAAGATGGCGAACGCACGAAAATATGGCGGGAGGGCGGGAGATCCGATGCAGGAGGAGAAAAGGAGACTGAGCCCCAGCAACGTGGATGTTTAAATCTGAGCCACGTCCCCCGGTCTACCAGATTGGTTGGCTGTGGGTCGTGACGCGGCCAGGACTCCCAATGATGTGGGTGGTATCGGCACGCCCCCTGCTATACACAGAGAGTGCTCATGGCCAGCCTGCAACTCCGCCCCCTTGGGAAGGTGAGCGGTTTTGTCAGGAACAGAGCAATTAGTTTCCATTCATAGCATAAGATGAACTTACTAATGTTTCTATACAACAGATCAACTCAGTACAGTGGTACCTCAGGTTACATACGCTTCAGGTTACAGACGTTTCAGGTTACAGACTCCGCTAGCCCAGAAATAGTACCTCAGGTTAAGAAATTTGCTTCAGGATGAGAACAGAAATTGTGCAGCGGCAGTGCAGCGGCAGTGGAAGGCCCCATTTGCTAAAGTGGTACCTCAGGTTAAGAACAGTTTCAGGTTAAGAACGGACCTCCAGAACGAATTAAGTTCTTAACCCGAGGTACCACTGTAATCCGAATGGCCCTTTGACCCCATTAGATCACCAAGATCTAATTGCAGTGTAGTATTTTATTTTCTCCTTATGCTTATTCTCTTTTAAAACTTTTTTAGGCAATGCCAGTGTGGTGTAGTGGTTAAGAGCGGTGGACTCGTAATCTGGCGAACTGGGTTCGCTTCTCTGCTCCTCCACATGCAGCTGCTGGGTGACCTTGGGCTAGTCACACTTCTCTGAAGTCTCTCAGCCTCACTCACCTCACAGAGTGTTTGTTGTGGGGGAGGAAGGGAAAAGGAGATGGTTAGCTGCTTTGAGACTCCCTAGGGTAGTGATAAAGCGGGATATCAAATCCAAACTCTTCTTCTTCTTGATAGTTTTCTTTTTGAAATAACATCGGTGTTGTGTAAGTTCTACCTTTAAAAGGTGTTGGTGATTATTGTTTCTTTGGTCTTTATTACTTTTCAACTTATTTCCAACACGATGCAATTTGTCCTTGACAAGGGTTGGCAGTGGCCTTTTAATTTCAGAAAGTTGAAGTTATGATGAATGCATTGTTGAGATTTCATTTTGTCCACTGAAGGCCACTCATTCCACCCGCCGTGAGAAAGGAGCTATTATGATTCTGCGTTGTTAGAAAGCTGAATGCTGCTCTCTGCAGCGCTGTTATTTGGGCTATAATTTAATGGTCTGTGGATTCCTGAGATAATATTTGGGGAACTAAGGTAACTTCGCCTTATCCAAATGAGCCTAAAGGGTAACAATAAATGTGGATCTGTGTAAAAGGCGCCAAAGGGTAAATTGTGAAATCTAATCCACTCACTAACTTTTGATAAATTACAGTCCTGCAACACAGCAACCAATCAAACAGATGGTAAACAATTTTCTACTCCATCAAAACCTTACAAATTATCTTTGGCTGGAACCAAACGTTACATGAGTGGAGTTTTTCCCACCCCGACAGTTAACTGATTGTCCTTTGCAGTGTAGAGAAAATGTTGATGTAATGATGCCACATCACTTACTATGTTTTATATATGTTGGACCCAGAGTGCCTGGGGCCACCCAGTTAGATGGGCAGGTTACAAATAATAACATTATTTTGTGGTCCCTCCTATGATACCTGTATTAATGGTTCTACACACCTGCTCATCAAATGTTTCTGAATTGCTATCCAGGCATTTAAAGAAGGGAGGGGCACATGTCCGGTGTCCATTTGGTCCAGTGTAGCACAGGGGAATCTGTCAGCTTCCAGAAGTTTCCGGACTCCAGCTTCCATCATTCTTGCCCATTGATATTGGTTGGGGCTGGAAGGAACTTGCGAGTCTCAGCAACGCCTGGAAGCTCACAGATTCCTGATCCTGGACACAGTATTAAATCCTTGGTCTAGTGTTACGTGTGAACCACCCCATGTGTGTCCTATGCTATGATCTCCTTTGTTGTCGCTTGAATCTAGTTGAACTTTGGCTGGATGCATATGGCTAGAAACTGCTGTGCAAATGGTCAGATGTAAGATGTTGTGGGTCTGTTTTTTTGTTGCTCTTGGTTGAAGAAACTCAGTCAAGCAAGCTTGTCCTGACATACTTTGGGAACCGCTGTATTACCGTATGAATCATGGGTGCGGACTTCCCAGTAGAGTCGCAACAATGTGCAGCTGGAAGAGAAAAGGTGTTCAAAGGCTGGAGAAAGAAGTATCAGTGGACGGAGTCCTATTTGCCATGAAACAAACACCCCTCTGTAGCCTGGAACTTGAGTGTGAGGAGTGCCACTCATTGATTGCTGTGGGCAGCCTACAATGAGAGACTAGGATGAGGCCAAAAGGTTCTTTGTCGAGAGAGATTTTGAGGTGACTTGTGGGTTTCTTTGGGCTCTGGCTGAGAACCAGGGTGCGTGGGCTGAGTTCTGAGGGAGAGCCAGGAGCATGAGAGGAGGTGCCTGGGAAGGCACATTAGACGTTCTCTTACTGATACCTGTATATATTTATTAGCATTGCATAGATTTGCATTGAGGCTTCATATTTGTCTTTTTAGACTCATCCCACACCACTTAGATCTATTTTATACGTCAGGTGCTACAGGTACATAAAATAAAATAAAACGAAAAATAGTATCAAAGGCATTTTAACTTTATCACTAAATTGTGGCAGATTGATATCCGATAGATGCAGAATGGGCTCCAACTATTAGGTGCTTCTGTCAACAATTAAAAACTTACCTTGTTACCTGAGCTTTTTCTGACCGTATCAGTTCTTGGCATTTCTGGCTACTACAGTTCATACTGTTTATTTCTATATTGTATTTTCACGTTGCAAACTGCTCTCAGAGCTACAGATGAAGGGCAGTGGTCCATACATGTAATTTATTATTCTTATAAATGACAATAATAATATTTCTGCTTAATTAATACGGTTTTTGTGTTATGCTTTCTTATATGCTGCCTGTTGTATTATTTCTGTAAACTGCTTTAGTATTTCTGTGAAATAAAAGGTGGCGTCCAAACGATTTTAATAAATTTGTTTAAATAAATAAAACCACTTTTGCATACACAGCGAAATGCAAATACATGTGCAAACCAAGATGATGATTAGATATTGATTGGGCATTTTTATTAGGTTCTCTCCTCCAAGTACAGTGGTACCTCGGGTTAAGAACTTAATTCGTTCCGGAGGTCCGTTCTTAACCTGAAACTGTTCTTAACCTGAGGCACCACTTTAGCTAATGGGGCCTCCTGCTGTTGCCACGCCGCCAGAGCATGATTTCTGTTCTCATCCTGAGGTAAAGTTCTTAACCCGAGGTACTACTTCTGGGTTAGCGGAGTTTTTAACCTGAAGTGTTTGTAACCCGAGGTACCACTGTAGTGCTGTGTTTCCTTGAATGCCTTTTCTCTCCTCCCCCTTCCTCCCCCTTGCTCTTTCCTTAGCTTTGAATGAGTAGGTCTCCAGGCGGCAGGTTGATTTGTTCTACATGCGCTTTGCTTTGACTGTTCTCCTTATTTGCAGTGGGTGTGTTGTGCTAAATCATAGGGTGGTGCTTGTGCTTCTTAAGTGGTTGACTGAGGCAATTTACATTATTAGGAGGTGAAAAGAACAAATGGGATACAATGGAGGAGGCTTTGGAATCAGGATAGCATTCCCATCAACATTCATCGCATATAACAGGCCTCTGGATCAGCTCAGCATTTTAGCTGCCGGATAGTCAAAGTTAGCAAAATACTAATGTTTCATTTATGAGTGATAGAATTGCCCCCTGGCCAGTTTTAACCTATCCTTGCATCCAGGGGCCATTTACCTTTACCTTTTTACATTTCCATGCCATTTTAATTTCATTTATTTATTGCTTCCCCCCCCCCCATAAGCTTCCATTTTATCTCCCCACCACCCTCCCGTAAAAATGAATACCTGAAAAGGGATGAATACCTGAAAAGGAGATAGCCTTTAACAGAGGATGAAGCATGATAACTATTCCACCAGTTAGATGATTATCGAGAAAAAAGAAACAGAATAGACTGCCTCCGAGAAGGTTATCAAGGCTTTGCTGTGTATTTCTTCTTGCAGTCGGTGACATATACACACAGCAGTGAAACATTTGACATCCGTTTTGACATTTGTGTCTCCACCTTGTTAGAAAACCAAACTTCACCTTTAATTACTGCTGCTGACTCAAGCCAGGTTAACTTCGTTCCCTCTTTTGAAAGGGAAGCATACCGCTTATGCTCTTATGCTCTGGCTGGATCCTCATCTATTTTTCCGTGATGTTGAATTATGATGCAAAAGGTGATTCTGACATTCCTAAAAAGTCTGTGGGGTTACAGGTTGCAGAACTTCAGTGGTGACCAAAATGGAACCCAGAACTGCAGCAGCAGCAGCAACAACATGTTTGACTGCAAATCTAGCAGTAGGAATTTGTGGAGTAAGCTAGGAATCTTGTGTTGGGAGTATTCTAAATTTCATTTGTTCAACCCAGCCCAGGAATGGGAATCGGGATGTAGACTTCCCAACCTCTTGTTACCGTTGCATCATACCGTTTTGAAAACTTGTTTTGAAATTTGAACAATGAGTGCAGTGGAGGGTACAGTGGAGAGGAAATCTACTGTGGAAAACTCACTGCTTTGGATACCAACCCGTTTGTTAACTACAGCTTCAGAGTCCTGTTGAAACATATGGGAGCTGAACGAGAGCAGCACTAGAGGGATTATGCCATTTTAGGAGAAGCCTGCTTGGATATTTTTTCCCAACAGGCTTGTCAGCCTCAGTCTCCTCTATAAAACAGAGCAAAGAAAAGATCAATGAAGTGTTGGTTCTTCCGTTCTTCCTTCCTTCCTTCCTTCCTTCCTTCCTTCCTTCCTTCCTTCCTTCCTTCTCCCCACCCCCTGCTTTTTCTGGCTTTATATAGTGCACAGAAATACCTTCTCTTAATAAAAAGTGGGTCTGCCGTACCTTCCTTATTCCCATTAAGGCTTTTAGTAGAATAAGTTGTTTCCTTTGTATCAATAATGCATGCATGTGCATTCAAGATTCAAAATGAAGGATGAGTTAAAGGTGCTCCTCCTCCTGTGGAGATGAAAACTTTATGCTTCATTACAGAGATTTGAACAGGGTGAATTGAGATTTGGAGCCGTACTTTAAAAGCAGATTGGGGCCGTTGCCCCACAACCACCTCCACCCCACGGAAACTTGGAAATAAACTTCCTCCCATGGCCTGAACCTGGAATTCTGAATTTCTCTAAGATGTTAAAGCCAATGTGGTGTGGAACTGAGGACAGTGTTGGCCTGGGACCTGGGTTCAAATCTCTTCTAAGCCATAACTCTCAAACACTATATCTTACTTAGTCTGGCCAAGCTCACATGGTGGTTGTGAGAGTAAACAGGGGGAGTCCTTTATGTCCTCCTAAGCTCATTATAGAAAGGAAAGAAGAAAAATGTAATAAGAACAATGTGTTTGCTGTTGTTAAAAACACACACCTTATTAATACTCCCTAACAGTTTCAGAACACTGTGAATATATTAAAGCATAAGACAGTCCCTGCAGTTTGTTAAAGGTGCTGAGAGTTATAGCTCTGTGAGGGTTAAACTACATTTCCCAGGATTCTTTGCAGTTGGGGGGAGGGGACTGTGACGAGGGTCAGAAAGTAAAACAATATGGAACTGGGATTTTACATATGGATACGCGCAGAGTTCCACCCAAGATTGGGGGGGACGACACACACCTCATTGTGCGTACATGACATCACACATGTGACACACACGTGTTACATGGCATGTCTCTGGAGGAGGCTGCAAAGCCTTGTCTCTCTGCCCATCCCTGTTCCCTGAAGGATCTAAGACAGGCACCCCCAACCTGTAGCCCTTCAGATGTTTTGGCCTACAACTCCCATGATCCCTAGCTAACAGAACCAGTGGCCAAGGATGATGAGAATTGTAGTCCAAAACATCTGGAGGGCCGGAGGTTGGGGATGCCTGAACTAAGGCCACATCCACACCCTGCATTGAAAGCATTCTTACTTCACTTTAATAGTCATGGCTTCCCCCAAAGAATCCTGTTGTTTGTTAAGGCCCCCTACCCCCCACCCTCACAGAGTTACAGTTCCCAGAGTGCTTCAATCCCTATTCCCAGGGACCCGTGGAAATTGTAGGTCCAATGGTGGTCTAAGTTTAAGGATTGGCACCTCGTATGCTTGACTCCCCTGTAAACCTGCTCTGATGTAGGTTTTGTTTGCAGTGTCCAAGTAATTGAGCACGCATGTCCGGTGGGTGTGCCTCCAAAAATGTGTGCATGGGATGCCTTTTGTCCCTATTCTCCCTGACCTAGACAAGCCAAAAGCCTGCCTTGGCAATGCAGATACCACGTGTTGCCATTCTCCTTTTCTTTTGGCAAAGTTTTCCCCTTTTTTTGGACAGCACTTTATTTAAAAAAATAAAAAAAAAATGTTTAACTGCTACCCATTGAGGATGCCTATTAAAGCAGGTCATGCTAGTCTTCCATCGCTTTTCTGGGTGATGTTAAGAACTGAGGGTTTTTTTTATTTATTTCATGCAGGGCTCACTCTCAATCTGGCACAGTATTATGTGAGTGCTTCCGTCTCTCTCTCTCTCTCTCTCTCTCTCTCTCTCTCTCTCTCTCTCTCTGTGTGTGTGTGTGTTTCAAAGCTACTAATTGAAATTCAAATGTAATGAGATGAAGGCCTCCCCCCCCCCGCCGCCCCCAATTCACCACAGTCTTCTTTTGTTTTAATCCTTGTACGCCTGGTGCACCTCAAAAAGGCAGGCTTTGGTTCTTTGGTTTTAAAATTCAAACATGAATAAGTTTCACGAAGGTAAAACAGCCGACATCTTTTGAATGCTTTTTCTTTCAGTTGGTGGGCAGGAAGGGGGTGGGGTGGGGAACAATATTTGTTCCTGTTAACTAAGAACGAGAAATGGCTTTGATTATGGCGGGTGGAGCTGAGGAGGGGAGTGGTGGTGGTGGGAGAGAAAAGAGAGAAGAAATATTTAATGACACGAAATCTGCAAAAGCAAACAAACACGCAAATGTCTTTCTGTTGCCTAGGTAACTACTATGGAACACCCAAGCCTCCCAGCCAACCCCTCAGTGGGAAAGTGAATAATACTGATGCTTTGCAAAACCTCCAGTCCGGCTCCAAGCAGTCGACCCCCAAGCGAACCAAGTCTTACAATGATATGCAAAATGCTGGCATAGTGCATACAGAGAATGAAGAGGAAGATGATGTCCCTGAAATGAACAGTAGCTTTACAGGTAACTTATTTGCTTGCCTTTGTATAAGAAGGAGGCGACCAGTGGGCGGGGGTGGGGGGAAGGAATTGGGATGTGCAAATTGGTGGTTCTTCTCAAGAAAATTCCTGTGCATACATATTCACAAAATCTTTAGCACCTGAGGGATGCACAGCTCACCGTTTGCTACTTTCCCCCTTCCCCTCAACAAAAGTCTGTAGTTATTACTGTTAGGAATTTTCCTACGTTAACAATATGAATGAGTGTGATCTTAGCAGAACCCATTTCTTTGACTTGACAGTTAAGGCTTTGAACCGCAGCTTTTGGCAGAGCATGTGAAAAGAACTTTGGGTAGCTGCCTGTGCGATCTCTTGACTTTTCAGCTATCAGATAGGCTAAAAATAGCAATCGGAAGTTGGCACCTAGCTGAAACGGCTGTGTTTTTCTCATCCCCGCTAGTATATTCCTT
Organism: Podarcis muralis; assembly: GCF_964188315.1. NCBI lineage: Eukaryota > Metazoa > Chordata > Lepidosauria > Squamata > Lacertidae > Podarcis > Podarcis muralis. The sequence goes on from NC_135656.1 coordinate 99,029,661, forward strand.
TATCAGCTGAGGAACCTGTTGCAAGAATCAGCTGACTTCAGATCCCTTACTTTGAGAGTTAGATATTGAAAATATCCTGCCATTGATTAAATGAAGGGCAAAATATTTAGGAGATCTGCAGGGTCTTATGATCCTAAGCACACATCTTTGGAAACCATAGAAAGCAGTGGGATTTCTGAGTGAACATGGTTTGGACCAGAATGTATGTTTAATTGATTGAGGTCACATTAAATAGGACTTGAATTTTCATTTGGCATTTTATGCAGCTGCAATCACGTAAGAGCTGTTTGGCACCTATGGAGGTGGTGGACTCTCCTTCCTTGAAGGGTTTTAAGCAGAAGTTGGGTGGCTGTCTGTCGTGTATGTTTTAGTTGAGATTCCTGCATTGCAGAGGGTTGGACTAGATGACCCTCAGGGTCCCTTCCAGCACTACAGTCCTGTGATTCTATTATTCTAGTCCAGTAGCAGCAAGACTGGAAGAGGAGTGCAGTGGCCCCGATCTTCATTTTGGGAACTTGCACCTTTGCTTGTTTGCAAGAAGCAACTTTGCCATAGGCTGCATTCGGATGTAATAGTAAACCACTGTTTAGCATTATGATAATGAGCCTAGTCCCTTCCTCGGTTGATGCCCCCCCCCCATCTTTCCTCTAGCACAGGGGTCAGCAAACGTTTTCAGCAGGGTGCAAGTCCACTGTCCCTCAGACCTTGTGGGGGGCCGGACTGTATTTTTTTTTTTTGGGGGGGGGGGAATCAACAAATTCCTATGACCCACAAATAACCCAGAGATGCATTTTAAATAAAAGCACACATTCTACTCATGTAAGAACATGCTGATTCCCGAACCGTCTGTCGGCCAGATTTAGAAGGCAATTGGGCTGGATCCGGCCCCCGGGCCTTAGTTTGCCTGCCCATGCTGTAGAACAATTAAATGTGTATCTCATCTGTGGGTTGGTCAAGTAGCCCTGGGTGCTAGTCAGTCGGATGTATGATATTGAAACCTGATCTTTCCAATGTGACATGCTTCCATTTCTAACCTCCCCCCCCCCCTTGCAAAATTCCTGTATGGTTTGTAACAAACCAGTAAGAAATATGGATTAAAATAAATAAAACAGACAAGGGTGAAAACAACAGGACAAGACAGGCTTACAAACTATACAGTAATTACCGTATATACTCGAGTATAAGCCGACTTTTTCAGCACATTTTTAATGCTGAAAAAGCCCCCCCCCCCCCAATAGCTTATACTTGAGTGAGGGTCCTTTCGGGCTGCTCCTTCCTCCTCCGCCACCTTTGCCGCTGGTGGCGGCGGCGGAGGAACAAGCAGCCTGAAAGCAGCCCTTTTGGGCTGCTTGTTCTTCCTCCGCCACTGCCGCCACCACCAGGTTTGTGGTGTGGTGAACCGGCTTATACTCGAGTCAATAAGTTTTCCCAGTTTTTTGTGGCAAAATTAGGTGCCTTGGCTTATACTCGAGTTGGCTTATACTCGAGTATATACGGTATATGCCTCCATTTCTGAATGATCTAATAGTCTTTGTTACTCACTGGTTACTTAAGAAACAGCCCCAGCTTGGTGGATCTAGCTTGCATGTTTTTTTTACGAAGTGTCTCAAACAATTATGGAAGCAAGCAGGGTGAAAATAGTAATGTACCATTGACTAATAATCACTGTGTCTAATTCTTTCTCTCTCTCTGTGTGTGTGTGTGTCCTTCTGCAGCAGACTCTGGTGAACAAGACGAGCACAATACACACAGCACAAGAGATTCAGCTCCCCCATCTGTGAATAATAGCAGTATCACCACTGTTCCCACCACGGAACCTTCTCAGAAGCTCCCTCAATACCTACCTCCTTGTGCAGAGGAAAACTTGGGTCCTCTGCCTGAAAACTGGGAGATGGCCTATACAGAAAATGGAGAAGTCTACTTTATAGAGTAAAGAGATCATTTTCTTGTCTGTTCTTTGAACTTGCAGATAAACGAGAGAAGGGTTGAACTGTTGCCCCATTTTTGAGGCCGAACTAGACACAGTGCGGGCAGCCTTTGGGGCTTTTTTCTACTGGTTGGTGGTAGTGCTGGAAGTGGCAAGGAGTTAGGCAAAGGACGGCCAAGGGCTGCCATTCTCCTGGGGCCTGCAGGTTTCTCTCACTTGCGACTTAGAAGGGCATTGCACTGAATGCCATGCTATTAACCGCCACACATTGAACTGCAGTTTAACCGTAACTCATTCATGCTTATTCTGAAAACAAAAGCATAATTGTTGAGGAATTTATTTAGGAAACACTATTGTCTGCAGCAATCAAACTGTTTTGCCAAACAAACCAGAAGCTAAGTGAGCCCCTGTTAAATTCTCTGGCAGGTCAAAGCATCAACAGTTTGGCAGTAGACGGTAATGCATTGCACTTCTCAAAAGTTAGTCATCATTTCCCTCAATAGCAGACAAATCATAGTGTGGCAAGCTAAAAAGTTGGCTTCTCATTCATCACAAGGCCCAGAACCTTGTGAAGTTCTGCCACCGTTTGTCTTAGAAGCATCTTGTTTTCTCACTTCTGAAGGCTATCCAAATACTGTATAAAAATCCCTTTATCCCCTTGGGACATAAAATGTTTTGTACCTTGGCAGACCCCTTTTACTCCATTATTGTTAATTTGACTTGCTTGCTGGACTTCTATGCCCCGGTTTACCAGTTAGAGATTAATTGCCCTGGAGTGCACAAAAGAATTAAAACGGTTTTTGCCTTCTGTATTGCGAGGGTGGGTAAAGTAGTGTGTGAAACAGCGACCTTCCACTCCCGCTTTCATATCGCCAATAATCTATGGCAGGGATTGTGAAGTCCATCCTTTGAGAACGGGTCTGCTGTTTAGTAGTGAAGTCTTCAAAGGTACATGCCCCCACATAATTTCAGAGGAGGGTTAGGTTGTGTTGCAAACTCCCTTTGAGACTTGCGGAAGGAACTGTGCCATGCTATTTAAATTGATACTGGAACCGGAATGCTATATGTAGTTCCCTGTTTGTCAGCGGGGGCCGTGTTTGAGCCATCGAGGTTACTGAAAGGAAAGGAGGTGAATGATGTATTCGCTGCAAGAATTAGAATGCCATGCCTTTAGATGTGTCAGAAAGGTGACCAGGCGGATTGGTGGGGGTAGGGCAGTGGCGTAGGAAGGGGGGGTGCGGGCTGCCCCGAGTGTTATCACTGAGGGGGTGACAAATGGCAAAAATATGTGGGGGTTTTTTTTTAAAAAAAATAGGCTCACGACACTTTTTTAAAAAATAATAATAATTCCTTAACTCACCACACCCACCTTCCTACACTACTGGTAGCTAAGTGAGATATGGGGGGGGGGGGCACTGGGTGCCACACCGTGGGGCCTGCAGGGTGCCTGAGCCACGTGTCTTTCCTGAGGGGGAGGCGGTGGACGGACTGCCTGCAAGCTCCGTGCTGCTTTTTCAAGCAGCGTGGGGCATGCGTCTGCCTCAGCCGCCCTACAGCTGAGGGGGAGGCTGTGGAGAGGCGCCACGCAACATGCCCTGCCTTGGCTCGCCCCGCCCCCAGCTGCAGGACTTATGCGCTGAATCGGGCCCCCGAGCAGCTAGCTACGCCGCTGGGATAGGGGGAGCAGGATCATTGAAGGGCTGTGTTTACATCTGGCCTATCATATAGTGCCAGCCAGCTCAGAGGAGTGCCATGTGCACATTGCTAGCTCTGGTCCTGGCACTTTTCAGTAATGCCTTATCAGTGTAAAAGGCATTTCTTTAATCCGACCTGCTTCTTAGAGCTCGGATAGATCATGAGACTCTGAATCTCAGGGTTGTGGGTTCGACCCCCACGCTGGGCAAAAGATTCCTGCATTGCAGGGGGGGGGGGTGAACTGGTCCCTTCCAACTCTACAATTCTAACTCATCCCTCAACAATTTTCAAGTGGTCTGTAAGAGGAAAGATTTGCCCCAGATCATTCAGGAACACAGTCTGTGTGGGTAGGTCCATCCAAATGGGCCCACCACCATTGCATCTTCAAATATCATCGTTTCCCTTTTCTCCCTGTATTTTCAGAGACTAGACTGGAAGCCATGTCTTAGAAAGTTTAATTTTTATGCTCGGTTCTAAATGAAAATGGATTTAGCTCAGATGAGTCAAAGTGGTGGCCACAGGCTATTTTTCTGTCACTGATACTTTATTTTTAACAAAGGTCTCTTTTTCTTTTTTCCTTTTCTTTTTGGTTTGCAGCCATAACACTAAAACGACGTCTTGGCTAGACCCACGGTGCCTGAACAAACAGCAAAAGCCTCTAGAAGAATGTGAAGATGACGGTAAGGGAGTAAGCGCTGAAATGAAATCTGGAAAACATTTTGCCTAACTTAAGGTTGCAAAGGAATGAGTGGAACCGGATTCTCCTCTCAAAATCACAGCTGGTTCAGTGGGGCCCAGATTTGTATCATAATGCAGGAGGGGGGGGGGGTGCTAAACTATGTCCTTGGTACAGATTTCCCTTGCTGCGTATGTGCTATGTGTACCAGAAGCATTTTTTAAATGGCAACATGCAGGACAGAATCTTCCTAAGTTCTAGGTGGCATAATTTTTGTATAGCCCCTCAGCTATAGAATTCTGGCCTCTATAGAGACTCTGAAGGCAGACTTAGCTACAATGGCATTAGCAGAAGAAGCATCCTCAGCAATTGGCCAATTCAGCGAGCTCAGCTTGATAATTTTTCCTTGGAGATTTTTAAGCAGAGGTTGGATGGCCATCTGTCTTGGATGATTTAGCAGAGAATCCTGCATTGCAGGGGGTTGGACTAGATGACCCTTGAGTCCCTTCTATGATTTTTCCACTATAATCACCTTGCAGCTTTTCTGAGCTGGATATTATTACTTTTTTAAAAGAAGCAGCAGCAGCTAAAATCATAGCTACAGTTCTCCTGCTTTGAAAATTACTCTTTGGTGAAGCCACCGAAGAAGAAGAAAAAAAGGAAAAGACAATTTAATTCCATCCTTATAGAATCCTACAATTAGTCTGAAGTCACTGTATAATGCAGTGTATGGGATATTGCAGCTTCATCACTTCATTTTGATCCAATGGTCATTATTGCTTATCGTAGTGAAAATAAAAGGTGTGTATATATACGTTACTCCAATTTTGCAGTGTTATTTCCCAGCAGTTATTGAAATCATAAATCAGATTTGATATTTGCACCCCTTGAGACCTTCAGGATGCCAGCCAGTTTCCAACTCAAGAAACCCGGCTACTTTAATTTAACTTGGGAGAAGAAAATGGGGCATGTAACAGCAATTTAAAAAACAACAACAGGTAGAAAGTTGAGAGGAGAGAAAATGAAAGGGGCAGCAACACATGCCTGATTCTTAAGTTCATTTTAAAACAAAATGAAACAAAATGGTTAAACACCCTCAACTTAACTTGTAGGTCAAATTGCTATGTGTCAGGACCAAACTAGAGGTGATGGTGGCAGGCACAGTTATTCATACACTTCCCCATCCGCATATGAATCGGGTATTAAGGCAGCGCTGGGGCAAAAGTGATCTGGGAGAGGTAAGGTGAGGAAGGCCCAACTGCATGTCCCTTTGGAGCTTAGAATTAGACGCTTACAGCCAGGGCTGGCCTAAGACATTTTGACACCTGAGGTGGACCCCAAAGTGGTGTCCCCGGGGAAGAAGAGATCAGGGACGATCCACATGAGGAACAAGTGGAAGGTAGGGGAAAAGATCAACATTGACCGCCACCTGAGGCAGTCGCCTCAACTTGCCTCATGGGTGGGCTGGCCCTGCTCTCGGCCCTATTTATACAGGCTTCTGAACAAGCAGAAATGATGCTGCTACTCTCACATCTAGCCTGGCCCTTAGCTGATCGATGCATTAACAGTTGTTCTCCAGAAACTAGCAATCACAATTTTTTTGAAGTTGTTTCCAAAATGGCTTTTTAAGAAGCATTACCGTTATATTGAAATTTGTATTAAACCAGCCTGCGTGTAGGAGGTGTCCCTCCAAATAACGCACTCCCCACATTGCCCTACGCTAAGTAGTTTCTTTAACGCCAGCCTCCAGACCACATTTTTATGAGAAGCCTCAAGGCTGCAGCCCTGTGCTCCCTTCCCTCGGAGCAAGTCCTGCTGAATTCAGTTGGGCTTACCTCGGCATCGACATCTCCTGTCCTCTTGCACAAATCGGCCATTCCCATTTCAAAACTAGGGTTAACAAATAGGCGGTGAACTCCAGCAAATAGGCACAATTAATATATCCCAGTATTATAATTTTTAATGAGTAGACGTGTGATTGTACGGCAACTGCTTTATTAAGCAAATTTACTTTCTGCAGCCTATGGGGTAGCTAATGAATACATGCATCGGCAGGGGGTATAAATGTCAAAATACTTAACTGTTACTTTATTTTGATGTGCACCGTGATTTTCTTCTTTTTAAATTGTGAAGGATGTCCTGTGGAGCAAATGAAGGGAAATCCTTTTTTAAATTATTATTATTTCCAACTTTGAGTATGGGAATGTGACCTCAGTGAAATAACACTGGTAACTTTGCATGGTTTACGCATATGAGTATATAAAGGTGTGATTATGCTTTATATTGAATCAGGCCCAGTAGGTCAGCCTTTGCAAATCTGGTCCCGTGCTGATGTCTTGGACTGCAACCTGTGCTGACTGGGGCTGATGAGAATTGTAGTCCAAAACATCTGCGGGGCAACAGGTTGGTGAATCCTGCAGTAGTTCAGCTAGTCCACTGTGGTCTCCTCTGACTGACCCTGGTTCTCACTGGTGTTTCCCAGTGATACTCCTTGAGATCTTTGAGCTAGATGTGCCAGGAATTTGCTCTGGATTGTTACACATGAAAAAGTATGTTATTTGGGCCCTCCAACTTGGGCAAGTGTTTAAGAATCATGCAGGCCATTTTTTACAGGTATAACCATTAGAAAAATACATAACTGGACATAATTTTTGGATGCATTCACTGTCTGCCATATGGCAGCTATCTATTACCAGTTTTGAATTAATCTAACCACAAAATACAAATCTTTTTACGTTGACGTATCTCATGTTTGGAGAAATTCTGAGATTCTCTGGCTGACTTGTGCTAAACCGAATCCATTATTCTTTTATCAGTCATTTGCTTGCAAGTTTTATCATCTTTCATTTGCTGGCTGCAATTTTGTTTCTTGACAAAATGACATCCCCAGTCATTCATAACATTGTTAGCAGATGGAAATGGTATGCAATAAGTAAATGGATGATCAAATTACGCTTTATTTCATAGAAGCTCTCTGCAAGTGGTTGTCCCTTAATGCAACCATAAAGTATAAAGTAGGACTTTATACTTGAGGCATGTAGTTTCTAGAGTAGGACCAAAGTCCAATATGCAGCAATCAACACGTATATCAAACTCTTGAAGCACACCTGAATAACCAGCTTAATATTATCCATTTATTTGGCTTTGAAAAGGTAGCTGGATGGGTTCACCAACCTATGAGCATGGGCCCTGAGCAGTCTCAATTCATTCTAATGGAGTTCTGCTCTTCTTTAAGAACAAGCTGAACTGGACTGGGGTTTAGTTGTTAATTATTTGGGGACAAAAGAAGTGGTCGTTTAATTTAGATAATGTAATAGTTGAAGGTATACCAGCTTTCCTTTTGAGGCTCCAATTCCTTGCATGTGCAAGGGCTCTGAGTTAAGTACTGGAGCTCTGCCTAGTCACAAGGACTTTCCAAATGGGATATGCAGGCAGAGTCATCTTAGACTTTCCACCATTCACAAAATGAATGGGAAGCCCAAGTTCTAGATTTGGCAAATTAAACTGACAAGACCAGACAGCCCCCATTGAGCCGGGGGGCGGGGGCGGGAGGAGAGCAGATCCATGTTGTTAGCCTTTTGGAATGCAAAAAATAAAATATTTTCAGTATTATTGTCAGTGGCCACAGTGTCCCTCCTGACTAAGGTGTCGTGGCGTATGGGTTTGGGCTAGGTTGGTACAAAACCTGGTGTTGGTTCTGCTGTATACTGGAAGGAATTTCTTGCTTGGTGCTGGTGTCTGAATTTTTCTTTTAATTTTTTTCTATCTCACTTACTGCTCTTCCTTTGGAGAAGAAGGGGTACACACGGAGGAACTGGACAGTGAACTAGGTAAATCATCCATCTCTCATTTTTGCACCGTTGGTTGGACTGCACCGTTAACTGCTTTAACATCCTTTCCTTTGTATCACTTTTTTCTTCTTTTAATTTCAAGCAAGATCTAACATAGTCTTATCCAAAGGTGTTTTCTTTTCTTTGTTTGTTTGCTTGTTTTTGCTTAAGCATGTCATTTTCAAGCAGGGTTGTTGCTGTCCAGTAGATTTGTGGAGCCGTCAACCCTTTTCCCCCTACATGACTCTGGGTCAAATCCGGCTAAGTCATTGGACAAGCAGAATGACTTCAGCTCACACAATGTAAACTTCTCTGCCCTCTTCTGTTTCTGCAAGCCCCCTCGCTCTGCCCCAAATCTGCTCTGTATTGTTGGGGGAAATCCCAGAGCATTTGGGGTTGTGTATGTGCAGGGAGATGGAAACACCAGTGCAGAAACGGGAGTCATTCCACTCACTTAATGACTTGGTTGGATACAACTCACTGTTTGAAAGTGTTTCTGTGCTACAGGACATGTGTATATGCTTCTCATTAATGCTAACTACTATTGCTTTTATATTCAGTTCGCATTTGAAGTTGGGTACTTGATTTGTGAATCTAACAGTAGTCTGGAATGCCGCCATAATAGTGTAGGGTCCAGTGCTTGCATACAGATTGCTTTCTGCCATGACTCAACTTTGTATCATGCCCTCTCTTGCACCCACTTTTTTTTTTGGGGGGGGGGGGGTATCTGTGGTTCCACACGGCCTAAACCGCACCTGAAACTGCCAGAACTCTGTATATTTCATCAAGCTTGCTCTTAGCATTGGGGATTAAGAATCCAGAAGCGATTCCAGAAATTAGGCAGAATCTGGATTACAAGCCTGGTTCTATTTCCAGAGTATGGCCCTTTCTAACCCTGATGAGCTAGACTAGATCTGCAGCTGGCATGGTTGTGATGCCATCATCGTATCTCTGAAACCATCAGGCAATTATATCTTATTGCTTCGTCCCCCATCCACTATTAGACACTTGATTGCGTTTGGATGTAATGATGGCTACAAACCATAGTTAGGGAGGTTTGTTTGTGAATGAATTGTGTGCTTGTGTTCGCTTCCCAAGCAGGCTCCGCTTTGTTCTCTGAGTGGGGAAAACAAACCATGGTGTGGCTGGGTAGCACCTGCAGCTGAACCAGTGCTTGCAGTTTGTTCGAGATGGCGTGTGGTTTGCTTTCCGACTCAAGGAAGGGAGGAGCAGAGAGTTGAGTGCAGCATCAGACACCTCCTCCACAGACTTGATTTGCCTAGCTCTCCCTGAAGTCTCTTTGTTGTACGCTGCATCCGTTTACTGCACAACAGTTAGTCCTTCACTGATACATCAGCCACGAGTGTAGCCTTTCTTTAAAGCATATTAGGAAACATGGTTCTCCTACAATATGTTATCACCCTTTCAAAATGTAGCTCAGCAGCTGCAGTGTATGAAATGGCAGGCTGTGCACTGTGCAGTGTCTTAGTATTCAGACACATGCATTTGTGTGTGTGTGTGTGTGTGTGTGTGTGTGTGTGTGTGTTTACTAAGGATAAAATGCTTCCAGTCCCACTTAGAGAATGAACTTTTTCAGAATCCAAGGAGGAAGCTGATCCCTTAAGACTGACAGCATTGGTAGCTTACTCTAACAAAATGTTAACAAGGCAAATATAAATACAGTGGTATCTCAGTTTACATACGCTTCAGGTTACAGACTCCGCTAACCCAGAAATAGTGCTTCAGGTTAAGAACTTTGCTTCAGGATGAGAACAGAAATCATGTTCCGGCAGCGCAGCGGCAGCAGGAGGCCCCATTAGCTAAAGTGGTGCTTCAGGTTAAGAACAGTTTCAGGTTAAGAACGGACCTCCGGAACGAATTAAGTACTTAACCCGAGGTACCACTGTAGAGCAAAATAGTGATACACTTAGGACAGGTACCCAAAAAGAGGAGCTGCCTCTGGCACTTAGGGTTATAGGAAGGTTTTCAACAAACTTCTTTTTCCCCCCTCAGAGTAGAAGCATTCAAATCAATAAACGTGTATACTCAATAAACAGATGTCCACTGAGTAAAACAGAAGTTGATTTCCACCGAACATGTTTTAGAGATTTGGGATACAATGCAACGTTGCGCTTTTACAAATGTTCCATCTGCACAAACCTATCTGCATATCAAGCATATCCGCTTGCCAGATGGAGCAATCCCCCTTATGTTCTGAGGGGTTCTCCCACCCCACCCACCCTGAGCCAGTTTCAGGGGGAGCAGAGGCTGGGAAAGCCCCCTTGCGCAAGTGGAAAAACCCTCACGCATATCTTCTGCTGACAGGGTTTGGCGGGCGCACCCTGCCCTTTTGACTTGTTCATCTCCCACTTGTGGGTGTTCTGTTTGCTTTTGATATTCATTGAGCCTTCTACTTCATGAACAATTCTTCTTCCATATGCTGAGCAGCAGGCCTGCTTTGCAGCGTGCGCCCCGGTGTTCGAAGCACTAAACTCTATGAAAGGTGAAAGAGACGGTTCACGTTTCCAAACGCTCTAGGACAAATGTTGGAGAGCTGCAGCTGGTCCGTGGCTCTCTGGCAGCTCAGCTGTGCGCCCCTGACTATTTGGAGCTTGTACTACTTTATCATTCACTCATTTGTTATATTTCTAAATATACATCCCAAAGGGATCTCATGGTGCTGTGCAGCAAGCAGTAAATACTGTAACACGGCATATATATTAAAACATGGGTAGGCAAACTAAGATCCGGCCCAATCGCCTTCTAAATCCAGCCCACAGACGGTCCAGGAATCAGTGTGTTTTTACATGAGTAGAATGTGCCCTTTTATTTATTCGTGGGGCATAGGAATTTGTTCATCCCCCCCAAAAAAATATAATCCAACCCCCCACAAGGTCTGGGGGACAATGAACTGGCTGCCTGCTAAAAAAGTTTGCTGACCCCTGTATTAAAACCAACCTGAGGCCTGGGAGCCGGATGCGGCCCATTCGCCTTCTAAATCCGGCCCGCAGACGGTCCGGGAATCAGCATGTTTTTACATGAGTAGAATGTGTCCTTTTGTTTAAAATGCATCTCTGGGTTATTTATGGGGCATAGGAATTCGTTCATTTGCCCCCCCCCCTCCAAAGAAAATATAGTCCGGCCCCCCACATGGTCTGCGGGACGGTGGACCGGCCCACGGCTGAAAAAGGTTGCTGACCCCTGCCTTAACGGTTAGAAGTCATGGTGAACAAAGCAAGGCTCAGTCCACCCCTTCCCACATGCTTGACCATCTTTTTTTAAAAATGGCAGTGTTTACATCTGCAAAAAACAACAACACTGATACAATCATGGCCAGTCTGCTTGTCACACATGTTACTAACTAGCCATAAGTTTCTTCAGGGTGAGGACAACCAAAAATGCCAACGTCACTACCTTCTGTGTGTTTGAGCATGGGCAGAAAGAAGTAAAGTAACATATCAGTCAGTCAATCTCGGTTGGTTCGAATGTGGTGCTGATAACGCCAAGGTTGCAGGTTTGATCTAGTCCAGGAGGTGATGCCCAGATGATCCTCAGGGACCCTTCCAACTATGTTTCTGTGATTCTACGAATCGTTTTGTTTGTATGCCACCTTTCCAAAACCAAAACCACGCTCAAGGCGGTGTACCACATCCAAAAATTGCATAACTACAAACAGAAGAGTAGTCGTAAACCAAACATCAAAAAGTACACAACAAAATTGATCAATTTCCACATAAATCATAATAAGATGCAAAATAAAGATACAAAAAAGAAACAGCAGCAACCCCACCAATAAAACCCAGTCGACGTATGAGAAGTTTATTCTCCAATTGGCTTTGCAATTCCCCCAATGTTGCATGTGCGTCTTTCCCCCCCCCTAAGTGTGAATTTCCAGAGAAGCCACATGCAAACCTGTGCACACCTGTTAAAATGCAAATCATTCAAGGCAGAAAGAAAACAAAAAAAAGAAAGAAAGAAAGAAAGAAAGAAAGAAAGAAAGAAAGAAAGAAAGAAAGAAAGAAAAGCTTCTTTTTTTGGTAATGTTTTAAGTGGCAACCTTTCACCTCGGTGGTGGATTATCAACAACATTGCTTACAATTTCAATATTGATGTTTGTTTTTGGAATTTAGCACTTGTTTGTCAAAATGCTTCAGATCAAAAAGGCAAAGAAAAGGCAGGGACAAATCTCTCCAAGGTGAATTTTAATAACATTTTATTTGGTACATTTTAAAAAAAAAATGGCACAGGTACTAAACACGGAGACCAAGAGCTGATTTCTCTCTTCAGTGACATTCCAGCCAGCTTCAACTTCCACATTTTGGAAGTACTTTGGACACCCAGACATTGATGTTAAAAGAGATGTAATATCTTTGAAGCACTTTTAAAGCCCAGATCTTAAGCTCACATGTGACTCTAACAAAGGGGGGGGGGGAAACATATTTTGTTCGATTTTCTTTGGTGAAGGATTGCAGAGGAAAATTTGGGTCTTCTGAGAGGCAATTTTACTGCCTTCTAATGCTGTACCCAAAAAGCCCTTGTTTCTGGTCTGCAGAAAAGACCAGTTTATCATTCTTGCCAAGTGTTTCCTTTCTTGCACATTCACCTCCAAACCACTCCTCCTCTACCCCCAATCAGCACTGGCTTTCCTTTCCTTTCTTTATATCTCAAGGAATCCAAAGATGCTTCAGAAGGATAGCATTAAAAAAAGAAGAAGAGAGATGTGGGATGGGGAAGTTGGAGGGAAACCTGCCTTTTATTTGCAAACAAGGAACATGTGGAGCAGAACTCATTAAATAATTTCTCTTGATTTTCAGCCAGTTTCCGCATTGCAAACATACATTTTGAGTAATTAGCCCATGTGTGTTTATAAGGGTTTCATTGCTGTTCAGTCTGGAGCTATTTGTGTCCTTATGGCATTGTAGCTGGAGCCTGTCAATAGCACACTGGATAACTGTTTCATGTTGCGCAACCGTTTGGTTGTACAAGCTACAAAATAGGGTTTGGGTGTTTTTTCTTTCCTTTTCAAGGCTGCAATCCTATATGTGCTTCCTAGGAACAAGTCTTATAGGGATGTCCTTCTAAGTAGATGTGCATATATGATGTGCTGTTAAAACTAATGCTCGTTTCACAAACATTGCTTCTTGCTGTGGTCTTAGAATAATTCTCACGCTGGTTATTTTTTACCATTATAGGTAAGCTCAATGAAATGGTCTGATTCTGAAAAAGACACTGATGCTGAGCATAGAGTGTCTCCTTACTCTCTCTGTCTTTCTTTGAATTCACCCTATCAGTTTAGGAAGAGCCCATGGTTAAAACCCTATTTGGAGTGTGCTATGTCAGAATTCAGGTGGGGAGTGTGTGTTTTAATATTCCCTGCTGAGGATGAGAAAAAGGATGTTGGACTAGATCAGCATTTCCGAAACTTGGGTCTCCAGCTGTTTTTGGACTACAACTCCCATCATCCCTAGCCAGCAGGACCAGTGGTCAGGGATGATGGGAATTGTAGTTGGAAAAACAGCTAGAGACCCAAGTTTCAGAAAGACTGGACTAGATGGATGTTTGGCTTGCTCCAGCAAAGTAATCCTTGTTTTGTATTCACATCAAAAACTCCCTGCCTGTGAAAGCTTGACTTATTGAGGAGTGTAGCTCTGATCCAAGACTGCCTTCCTGGTGTTATTGGACTGCAACTCTCATAACCCTTGCTTGCTTAGGGCTGATGGCAGCCAAAGTCCAGCAACTTGTGGATGGCACCACATTAGCTAACTCTTAAGAACCTAACATGTTGGGGATGGTTTTAATAAACGTTATATATGTATGTAGCTTTGATTTTTTTTCAATGTTTAATTGTATTTTTAGTGGTTCTTATTTTTGTCTGTAAGCTGCCTTGAGTCCCATCGGGGAGAAAGGCGGGGTATAAATAAATATATTACAGTAATAAGATGAACCTGCAGGATCAGGTCGGTGGCTTAGCATCCTGTTTTCACAGTGGCCAACCAGATACCCTTGGGAAGCCTGAAAGATGACCATGAGCATTGTGCACACCTAGGAGTCCCAGCAAGTTTGAACCAACTTTTGCTATACACAATGGGTCCTCCCCCCCTCCAATATGGGAAGTGTTCAGTCAAGTAACCCTCCCCACCCCTACCTTCTCAAGTGGAGTATCAGGAGCTTTGTTCAAAATGAAACCTCTCTTAGTCCTGGCTTGTGATGCTCACATAAACTGGGGAAAGCAAAAGTGATTCATTGGAAAAGGTTTCCTGTGAGCTGGAAGAATTGCTCTTATCATTCAGACTACACAGCCCACACAATTGCCCTCATCTGTATTGTGTCCACAGAGGACAAATGATGGATTCGTGTCTTCTGAGGTTGTTCATGGCTGCCTTTCGAAGAGGATGGCACATCCCATCCTCCTTAAAGCTATTAGGCACTGTACCCAAGTTAAGCTTTTTCCGCCCCTTCTTTTTTTTAAAAAGGTAGCAATTTGCTTCTGATAAGTAGAGCTTCTTCAGAGCAAATCTCATGTTTTGGTGCCTGTGGCCCTTTTGATGCGCCATTCTCTCTTATCGAGAGCAGGAGAAAACAAAACAGACAAGTTAAAAAAGCAAACTCCGATGTACGCTCAAATGGTTTTTCTTCATTGACTAATTATGCTTATAGAAGTATTTACGCCTCCAGCTTTGCAAACCTGCAGGCGTGGAGCTCTTAGCTTTTCCTGAGCAATCTTCCTTTTGCTGCATTCCCCCACCCCGCAGTTGTAAAACTGAAAATTACTTTAAGGTGCGATTAAGGGATAATGATTTTGTGACAGGTTTTGCAACATGATAAAATGACTGCACGTGCACAGAGATTTATGCTGTCAGCACCGGGATTCTGATCCCTTTCAGTTGTGATAGAAATGTGAAGTGCTTAGATAGAGCTAAGAGACAATTGCTGCAAGTTGGGCCACATTAGCAGTTTGCTAGGTGCTGCGGGAGGATCTGCCTTTTGGGGGGGGGGTGTTCACATGGACATCAGCTGAACATGTTGAAAGACACCGGATCATGTGACGTTGCTGGGAACGCTGCCCCTATTTTGCAATATAATTGTGTTACTCTCTATTGTAAAGAATTTCAAAAATCTCGCTCTGCAGACATAGCTAATGAATATGAGCCTGCCGTCATTTGATCCTTGTTTCAGGGCCCTGTTACCTTCTGGGCTCCGTAAGCCTTTTTGCCTTTAAATGTCCACCCAAATGCATTTTGACAGCCATAACAAAAACTTCTGACACCGAACTAAGTGCTGCACGAAAGCTCCCAGGAGATTGACCTGTGAAAGCTGATGCTGTACCTTAGGACTCTTGGGCTTGCATCCAGCGAAGCTATTCCTATTAGTGGCAGGGCACCCCACTTGCACAAAATGACATATTCAGCCCACATGCCTCCTGTGCATTTGGGGAAAGGGATCACCAGGAGAAGAAAACAAGAAGTTCTGTTGCACAGGTGGGAGTCCTTTGCACTAAAGGAATGACATATTTGCATCTTGGTTCATTTTACTGCAACAGACTACCTTTTTGGGTAAAAGAGACTGTGTGTGCCTCACCCTTTAAGCTGCACAATGTGTCCTGAGAAGCCATTTCCATGAATGTGTTGTCCAGTGAGTGAATAGATTGTTTTAAAAAGCGTATTCTTAAAAGTTGCATGTAATCTAGGATTGCAGCAAGCGTTATGTGAAAACGTAGTTGGGGGCAGCGGGGAGGATAAATCTGCAAGTGAAAGTAAAATGCTTTAAATAAGTAATATTCATTTGTTTCCAGAACTACCTACTGGTTGGGAAAAGATTGAAGATCCTGTATATGGTGTCTACTATGTAGAGTAAGTAACTTTGTCGCCGTAATGATTTTTATGTGACCCTTAACACGCTGCAGATAGCAGCATCCAACCACTCTGTGGAAATCCACTAGAGCTGGGCATTTGTCACTGGAAATTTAGCCACCTTGAGTGATTTATCGTTAACAGGCTGTGGTGCTATGTGCCAATAGGTAGCTAGCAGCATAAAACTGCAAATACTTGGCTCTTTCTGTAGTATGGATGTTTGAAAAGGGAAAGAGAGAGAGGAGGGTACCTCATGCATTGCTCTTGTGCGCCCCCTAGTGATAATTAAGGGAGAAAACACAAATTCAGCCTCAGAGAAACTCCATTTCCTGTATGCTTTGGAATGATATACTAGCGGTCTGGTGTAACCTGTTTAATGAAAATGAGTATTGAAAAGAGTTGCTGTGAAATGAAGACAATACAGACCTCAGTTTTAAGTCCTGGGTTCCTAAGTAAATGCCAGTTCAGAAACATTGCCTGTGTCTGAAAAGCAGGGGCACAGGATTTGCAGATTCACTATCTGAATATGGCAGCAAACTGGCATTCTTAATGACAGGAATCTTCTTAGATTAACTGAACTGGGTCACAGTTTTTGGCTTTAATTCCTGCTTTTGCTAGCGTTGCAGTGTAGCCAAAATGACTACTGTGACTTTATTCCAAATGTGTGGAAACAAACATTACCCAGAAGGAATCCTGCAGTGAGCAGGGGGGGGCAGCATTTTTACAAGGACGACTTCCTTCTCCCCCCCCCCACCCCCCAATTCTGCCTTGCTCTTGATTTAGACGGCAGCTCTCTCCCTTAAGAAATTGAGATTCCATTTTAGTTTCATTGCTAACCCCCACAAGAATGCATATTTAATTAAATGTACGAATGAATAGATGAGCTCCCTGGTATCTCTCAGCTCACAGTGTTTTCTTTAGTTGGAAGAGTTAACCTTTCATGGTGTATGTTTGTTGTTTTAACTCATGGCCTCGGTGCCTTGGACTCCAACGTTAGCAAACCGTATAATTAAAACATGACATTTATTTCGCTGGAGACATCAAGGGGAAATATTTATCTTTTCTCTTTCTTTTTCCTTTTTCTTTTTTTGCTATTAAACACCATACTAAGAAATCTCTCCAGTATCTTCCAACCCACTGTGTGTGTGTGTGTGTGTGTGTGTGCGTGTGAATGCATGGTGCACAAATAATCCATTTATATTACGTCCTCTGCTTCAGTGAAAAATTGGCTGGTAACATGAGAAAGCAGCATAAGAGAAACAATGGTTTGGGATCTAAAGAGCTGGTCTGTAGCACTGGACACATGTGCTTGGGCCTCTTAGTTCTTCCCTTTCCACAACAGTCCCGTGTGCCTGAACCCCTAAAAACAGGGCATTTCCCCTCCCTAAAAAAAAGGGGGTAGATCACTGTCAGATTTTAATGCTGAAAGTAGATTGCAATCCCTCAGGATTTGGCCACCCCTGCTCTAAGCGATGATCACAGCATGCAGGGAAGAATGTATGAGAGAAGGCAGACATTAAGTTACCCTAGTTCCAAGTCCTCTGGTACTTAAAATGTTAACACCAGCTCCTTGAACAGATAGAAAGTGGTAGTCATGCTGGCCACATGACCCAGAAGCTGTCTGCGGACAAACGCCGATTCCCTCGGCCTATAGAGCGAGATGAGCGTGCAACCCCAAAGTCGTCTGCGACTGGACAAATCAATGCAAATCTTAGAAAACTGGCATGGTAGAATCAAAATGTCTAGCATCTGTCGGCATCCTGTTTTCAACCTTTGGTAGCCGTTTTTAAACATTTTTCGGTGGCAACCCCACACAGCGCGTGTTACAGTGGTCGCATCGTCTGAAGGCCATTGGAGGTATGTCTGAGTTTGTCAGGGTGGACTGGTTGACAAATCAGTTGAAGCTGGAATAAGGAGCCTTTTACAACTGATGCCACCAACACATTTAACAGCGCTGGGTGAAGGAGCACACCCAAGCCACAAACCTGAACTTTCTGGTGGACTGTAACCACACTCAGAACATGCTACACCTGCTTTAGACAGTACACAGACTGCCAGCAGTTCTGTTTTGTGACTGCCTTATGCTTCAGCCTGTTCCACCCCATCCAGTCTTTGATGGCTACCAATGAGCAGCAACTTTGCAATGAGAGAGAGAGAGAGTTGGGTGCCATCAGCATACTGATGGCTCTGCAGCCCAAATACCTAGATGCGCTCCCCCAGCAGCTTCATTTAGAGGTTAAACACCGTTGTGCCAGCAAGACGGAGCCTTGCAGAACCCCATTAGCCACTGGCCAAGGAGAAGAGCAACAACCTACCAGATCCACTCCTTTGGGCCTGTCTCCCAGGAATGCGACTTCAGCACTGAACCCCTAACTTACACTCAGAAGGATGCCCATGGTCGATGGTACCAAAAAACACTGGGAGAACCAACAGAGTCACACTTCCACTGTAGATCATAGAACATCCATATCAGTTTCCATACCAAAAGACCAGCAGGCTGAAATCTATATATGATAAACCCACAACTTGTGCTTGCTTTACTTAACACAATCACAACTTTATGCTGCTGGTGGTGGTGGGAGGACAAATAAATGAATGCAGAGTGAGAGAAGCCCACTCTCCATTTATTTTATTTCATTTTCCCACACACCCAGTGGCTTTTCCTCACTTACTGGGCTTTGGGAAGGCAGTACGAGGGCTCCTGACAGCGTTCCAGAGCCTGTGTGCATCCTTCCTAAAGCCCCGTGCTTTGATTACTGGAATCTGGGGAAGTCACGGGTACCAACGTGACTTTCCTGCAACCTTCTCTGACCCCAGTAAACACCCCTCAGCCTTGCAGTTCCAGGGGTTCCTGACTTTGCACAGCTGTGCCTTTGCGCACAAACCCCCACAACGGACCCCTTGTATAAGTGGCAGGCCCGCTGTTGTTCATTTCGCCAGAAAACTCCTGGAGCTAGAAAGGTAGGATTCACACAATTCTGCTTTTCACACTGTAATTTCACTTCTCCCCCGATACCCTGATCATTTGATGCATCACTATATTGCTGTTCTTCTGGGATAGCTTTTTTCAACACACATTATTTAGATAGGGAAAATATATTGCATAATGAGACTATCAAATTTGATGAATAGTATGAATTCATGTTCAGGATAATACAATTCCAAGCTTGTCTATTGTCATTTCCTCCCATTTCCACAGTTGGTTTTTTCCTCCTTATCCGTCCATTCCTACCTCCAAGTAGGATCAACATATATGTAAGAGTTGTGTGGATGATGAAGCAAGCAATAGGTCTGATAAGGTCATACTGATACTTTTTCACTTTTGCCTTAGTCTTTTTTTTAAAAAAAAATGACTGAATATAGCCACCAGGCCTATTGCTCCTAACTGCTAACCATGAACCCGAGACCCTCCATGCTAGTGGCAGTTTAAGCACACGGAGAGAATACTCATTTTGCGTATGCATTCATTCTCTGCCATGATGCACATACATCCACATGTACCCTTATATCTAATTTTCCTAGTATTTCAACCCATTATAAACACTTCAGCTGACTTTTCTGGCCTTTTCCTGCTTGTTCCAAGGCCTTCGTCCTCGTCAGAGATGGCATTAGTAACCTATTTTGAGGAACTGCCGAGTGCAGTTAAGAACTAAGACAAAACTTTATCACCATTCACTCACTGTTTTGCATTTGTGAGATTTGGATTATCTTCAGCTGGAAGGCTTACATCTTTGTTGTCTAAGATCCATTTTCAGTATAGGATGGTAAGGCATTATTTCTCACACTGAGGTTTTGGAGAGGGGTCTAAACATTGTTTGCATGTGTGTGTGTTTGTGTGTGTGTGTGTCTGTGTGTGTGTGTGGTAGGGAAGCAGACTTTTCAGTTAGTCAGCTTTGTTGCCTGTACAGCTGCTTCTCATATACCAGGGATGGGGAGCCTTTTCCAGCTTGAGGAACACCTTGCATTTTGGGGAACCCCCAGGGGTGGGCAGGGCCAGAGGCAAAAGGGGTTGGAGCAACAGGCGCATGCAGTTGGCTGCATCCCAACCATGCAAATGCCAACAGTTTTAACACCCATACATGTCTCCACATGCAGAAAACAAGAGGCATCGTCATAGTTCAAGGACACCTTCTAGCCAAGAGAAACAGCTTAGAGAGGGCATGGAGCAGGGCCGATGAGCAGCGTGGCCTGAAGCGGGGGGTGGATATGTGGCCTGGAGGTCTGCATTTGTTCCCCAGACCTGAGCCTTGCAACCTCTTCCATCTACCCCTTCCAGCAACCCAATGGAGTACAAGGACTCACTGAAGGCCAGCTCCAAAGCATGCATAATAGCAATGTGGGGGCTTGCTAGACTTAGATTAGCGAGGTCTTCCCCAGGAGGCATTATCTGCATTTGAGCAATATGTACATCCTCTGAAGGAGTACTTCATACTTCACAAGGCTGGCGTTTTCCAAGACCAGGAACAACATTATCCTTCACACTGACACCAGCTCATATGTTCATAATATGCAAGTCCAAAACTGGACTTGCGCCTCCCATGAGAAGCTGCAGAAGAGCCAACAACGGCTGTATTACTCATCTGGTGCAGCTACCAGGGGAGGTTTATTCTTTAGCTGGAGGAAGGGAATGGACTTTTTCCTTCCAGTTCCATCCATCTGTGTGCCAATAGGGAAAGCAGTTCTGCTCATTCTTCCTATTTGCTCTGCATGGCCCCACTTGGGAAATGGGAGAGAATGACAAAGAGAGTTACGAATAACCTCACGTGCCCTCACCCACCAATGTCTGGGGTGGAAGGTCTGGGTCACAGCACTGGAGTCCCACAGAGGCTCAAGAAGGGGCTGCTGGCTTGCAGGGACACGGAGACTCTCATGAATCGGCCCAAGCCCTGTTCTTCATAACTGATAGGAAACCTGGGAAGCTTTTATTTCCTTCACATTTATTGCACTCATTAAATTAATGTCGCTCTGTCAAATGCAGCCCCTCTCCCTAATAGCTTTTTTTTAACATTGCGAACTTCTATTACGAGCCGAGCCAAAAGAAATCTGAGCTGGACCCTGTGAGTGCAATGCTGTTGTTTGATAATAGTTTTTGTTTATATATTCTATAACTGCTACAAGGACTGGAGTCCAGATGGACATGAGGGTAAACTTTGCATTGGGCTCAAGGTTTGTATCCAAAGAATTAATGTGAATAACGCACAGGCACAAACACTGGAGCAATAGGGGAGGCCTGTCTTTCAGCATTTAGCTTATAAGGAAACCTGCACTGCTCTTATACTTTGTGGCTCAAAAGCTGCCAGGGTGCCCTTGATGAAGTGCTGGCAGCCTTGTCTCCTCCCTGCCACGGTGCCCCACAGCCTTGGCAAGTGCAGTGATACAGGTGCCACTCCAGCCATTCACACAGCGCCTTAAACCTGTTCCATCGTGGTGCTTCAAAAAGTCTAGGGCCTGATCCTACCCACCACCGCACCATCATAGCAGATCAGGCTCTAAAATTGCATCTGATTGCATCCAGCCGATCCCCAGGTTTTCACACTTTCCCATTGTTTTCAATGGAGCTGTGCCAAAGGCAGACAGACACCGATTGTGTTTCTTTTTCGTTGGGTCAACCAGGCACGGCCATGTGGTAATTCAGGAAGTGCCAGTCGGGCTCTAGCTCAGGTTCGTTGAAAACAATGGAGCACCCCAGGGAAAATGAACATGCTCAAAAGAACTCTTGCCTTTGGAATCACGGAGCTGTGTTTTGTTTTTTGTTTTTGTTTTTTAAGTAACCTATAAGCGAGATCTCCAAGTGGCTGTAGCAAGACTACTAATGGCTTAAAGTTATTGGCTTAACTTTTTGATAACAGAGTTGCTTTGTTCTTCTAACCTTTTCACAGGTGTTTTTAATTTTCGGCCATCCATCCTTTATTTATGTGGCAGACTTTGGAGTCCCCATATGCTGATTTTTTTTTGGAGATTTCTGCTAGGGTTATTAACTCGCAGCGATAGTGTCCGTGGCTTGTTTGTGGTCTTTCAGCTAAGCCTCTCTGCAGTCCGCTTTTGCAAAGTTTATTCCGGAGCATTTATAAGTAGCTTGCATGTACTGTGATGATATAGCATGTTGTTCAGATATCTTAGAGATATCGCCGCCGTATTAAACTCTGCTGAACCCAAAAATGGCTGCACATCTGAGAATCGGATGACTGTCTTGCATGGACTCTCCTGCCTTAATATCATTGTTCGCAGATAAACTGCTACTTTAGAGTATTTGAAAGAATTAGCCTTACCTCTTCAAGATGCCATGCCAGATAAGAAGCTGTGAACATTTCCCCACCCCTTTAGAGCAGCTTTCTGACACATAGTCCACAGGTCTTGCATTTGACTTCTCTCCTCCCCCTGCCACGTTTCTGTTAGAGGAGTCTTTGAGCTTGCTTAAGGTTTCTTTTTCTTTTCTGTTTTCGCCAAGTATTCCCTTATTTAACGGCGATCTTTCTTTTTAGCCACATCAACCGGAAAACACAATATGAAAACCCAGTTCTGGAAGCTAAACGGAAGAAACAGCTTGAGCAGCAGCAGCAGCAACCACCACAACCACCAGAAGGTTGGCAACTACTCTGCAAAATTGTCAGGGTTGAAATATTTGCTAAACACCACATGTACTTCCTTAAGGTTTCGTATTGTTTAATTATTGAATTCCTGGCTAGGCCCAGCTGCCCTTCCACACAGAGCCAGGCGCAGTTGAAGAGAGATAACAATGCATGGACAGAAATACACCAGAACTGATTAATAATCCTGCAAAAACCAGTCCCAATATAACTACATTTGCCTCTATTATGAAATATATGCAGCCTTTGCAGAGTCCCCATACAGAGTCCTGCAGGTTGTGATTTATCTATCAAGAGTATACTCTTCTGAGAGCATCCCCTGGCAGCTTAGCACAAGCCAGCGAAATGGCAGGTTCCCAGAACTGCATACCACGGGCTGTAACCAATATTTGTCACTCACAGTTTGTTTTGCAGAGGCAAACCATGAGCCTGGGTTTGGACATAATGCTAAGCCAAACCACGGCTAAGCCCCAAACAGCAGAATCAGTGGGGAGTGCAATAGCTACGATCTTCGCTTTGGGAACCCACACGTCTGTTCATTCACGTTGGCGTCGCATTGCTTGCATTTGTGCAAACTGAGCCAGCATATTTAGAGTGTCTTTACTCTATTGGTTTATTGGGTTAGGATGCATAGTAGAATACAGAGTATATGTGAATAGACGCTGACGGTTCAGATATCCTTTTTGTTTTAATGCGTAAATGCTTCAAGCAGCTGACCATTATTGCAGCACCCAATGACAAAATTGCAGGCATTAGGAAATAGAACAAGCAGGAAGCTGTCGTTGAAAATGGCTGGCCCTCCCTTCAGTGTCTGTGGATGAGAAAGAACTTGTCTAGTTCCTCAAGTTGCTGCTGTGTGTTCACCATAGGCAAACCAGTGAATACTTTCAGGGGGGAAACTGATATGTGCAACTGCTTTAAAGCACAGAGCTGCTCCAGAAATAATGCAAGTGCGACGCAAGGCATTCTCTCCTGTGTTGATTTCAGTATCCATGATCTAAAGTTCCAAATGCAAAGGATGCAAACCCATGTGGGTGTTTGCGCAAACCCATCCAATGTGGACAACTGAGAGGTGGCCAAAGAAAGATCAGTGATTGCAATGAACAGAGTCCTGTGGCACACATTTTGCAGGCAGGAAGCCCAGCTTCAATCACTGGCATTTCCAGGTGTGTGCCGTTTGTTTTTTCAAGTCATATCAGGAAGAAACATCTCTGCGAGAGAGCTTGGAGAGCAGCTACCACAGGTGGTAGGACCAAGCTAGATAAAGCAGTGGTTTACCTCTGTTTGAGATAGCTTCATAATCTCACATGTTCAGAGATGAATTTGAACTATAATCAGCTTAGTTGAACTCAGGCACATCATGAGGAGCTGCAATGGGAAGGAGAAGCTGTCCCCACCTGCCCTGATCTCCAGAAAAAATGGCAAAGGCAGCAGACAGCTTGGTTCCAGGCATTGCCTGGTTAATGGGCAAGTTGTCTCTAAGCCAAGCAGCACTAAGTGCCTCTCCTTTCCTTACAGTTATTGTTTATTTCATCTGTTTGAACACGTATACCCTTCCCCACCACTCAGGGCATTTTACAACGTTTAAGATTACGATGTCATCAACATAGCCAGTATAAAACAGAGCCAAGGAGACTGGATCATTTTTTTTAAAAAAACAAGCATAAAAGCATGATCTGCCACATACAACAAAAGCTCACTCTCCTCCATAGATTTGTCTGAGATTCAAAATAAACGAAGGCCCAATAAAAGGCAAGGCAATTTCAGATGGGAGGTTGAACGAGTTGTAACGTGCACTAAAATGCTGCGTGTGTGGCCTTACAGTGTAAGCATGGGCAGTTAACCCCAACTACTGCATCTGTCTATGCTCTGTGACCACAAATATCCATTCGCTAGTCAGGCATTGCCCCTCATTTTCCACACTCCCAAAGTGTGGTTAATCTTGCGCTCTCATCCTTGATCACATTAGGCAAGGATTCCAGATTCCAGATGTTGTTGGGCTGCAACTCCCACCATCCCATACTGGCTGGGCCTGGCAGATCTGGTTTAGGGAGATGGTTCACTCCCCCCCTGTAACTTCCCATGCTTGGGCAGGCTCTGAGAGACTCCCCTTGTGACGAGTCTTCTGTAGGGTTGCAAAGAAAGTTGACTAGGCACTTGAAGAGCCATCATGGTCGGCATGTCGAGTCCCTCTTGATTGCTGATTTTCCCCTGGTGTCAACAGAGTGAAAGCCAATGCACGTCTGTTTTCTTTTCTCAGAATGGACAGCGGAGCACCCGCCACTTGCCCCTCCTGCCATTCCAAACCACACTCCCAACAACCAGGAGACAGTTCGAGATGCTCCAGTACAAAGTAAGTTGCTGTAATACATATTTCTCTTTCGCACGAAGAAGAAAATTAAAAAATGATTCAGATAGTGTCATTATCTAATAAGATATCCTTCCTTGGGGGTGTGGTGAAGTGCTCAGGGAAAGGTTTTGCCAGATTTACAGTTAGAGGAAGGGTCTTCTTAGCTCAGTGGTAGGATCATAGAATTGTAGAGTTGGAAGGTGGTCCCTTCCAGGAATCTTAACCAAAGCATCCATGACAGATGACCATCCAACCT
This sequence comes from Podarcis muralis, assembly GCF_964188315.1. Lineage (NCBI taxonomy): Eukaryota > Metazoa > Chordata > Lepidosauria > Squamata > Lacertidae > Podarcis > Podarcis muralis. The sequence goes on from NC_135656.1 coordinate 99,054,832, forward strand.
CTGCTTAGAAACCTCCAAGGAAGGAGAGTTCACCACCTCTTGTCGGAGTCTGTTCCACTGCCAAACAGCTCTTACTGTCAGAAAGTTTTTTTCAAAATGTTTAGTCGGAATCACCTTATTTGCAACTTGAAGCCATTGGTTCTAGTTATACCCTCCAGAGCAGGAGAAAACAAGCTTGTTCCCTTTTCCATGTGACAGCCTTTAAGATATTTGAAGACAATAATAATAATAATAATTTTTATTTATACCCCGCCCTCCCCAGCCAAGGCCGGGCTCAGGGCGGCTAACAGGCAATAATAAAAACAAGTTGGATGAATACAACTTAAAAACAAGATTAAAATACAACATTAAAATATTGAAACATTAAAATATTAAAATGCAGCCTCATCACAGGAGGAGAAAGGAAAAAGAAAGAGGGGGAGGGAATCAAATTGGCTCCAAGCCAAAGGCCAGGCGGAACAACTCTGTCTTACAGGCTCTGCGGAAAGAAATCAGATCCTGCAGGGCCCTGGTCTCATGAGGCAGAGCGTTCCACCAGGCCGGAGCCAGTGTTGAAAAGGCCCTGGCTCTGGTTGAAGCCAATCTAACTTCCTTAGGGCCTGGGACCACTAGGGTGTTGCTATTTATGGACCTTGAGGCTCTCTGTGGGGCATACCAGGAGAGGCGGTCCCGTAGGTACGAGGGTCCTAGGCCGTGAAGGGCTTTAAAAGTAAAAACCAGCACCTTAAATCTGACCCTGTACTCCACAAGGGAGTCATATCTCCTCTCAGTCTCTTCTTTTCCAGGCTAAACATACCCAGCTCCTTCAAGCACTCTGTGATCACAACTTGTGTGGGGGTGTGTGGCTAAGTAGAGATGCCCAGAGTAGCTGGGGCAACCCAGTCAGATAGGTGGGGTTTTCCTCACTTACTGGTCTTCCAGAAGGGAGCAGGAGGGCTCCAACAGCATCCCAGAGCCCTCACACTGCCTTCCCAAAGCCCGATAAGCATGGCTGCGCCTTCCTTACCAACCTCTGGGAAAGAGATGTGAGGGCTCTGAGAACATCCCAGAGGCAGGCAAAAAAGACATCTGCTTGATTGCTGGGCTCTGGGAAGATCGTGGGATGCCAGTAAGCAGGCTTCTGGCTCATGGTGGTTTCCAGGGGTTCCTGACTTTGCACAATTTTCCCTTTGTGCACCAACCCCCGGAACTGAAGCCCCACACAAGTGCTAGGTCCACACTAGTGCTTTCTCATGCTCAATAGCTAACCATGACTTAACGAGAAGTGCTAGTGCATGTGACTGTGCAAAGAAATCTCTCTCGCACACAAACTAGCTTGAGACTAGCTCACTTCCTGTCCTGAAGCTTTTCCCTCTGCCCCCAAACAAATACACTGGTGGAGTTATCCATTGTATGAGAAGCATGAAGAAGCTGGTCGCTTGCTGCTCTCAAGCGCAAGGAACTTCTGTGCGCTTGCCTTTCTCACGCTTGTTCGGCACACTTGCCAATGCCTCTTTAGGACACGGTGAGTCAGGATGGCGGCATGTGTTGAGCCCATTCAGAAAACAAGTTCGGCATGTGCCAGTCCGTGGAAAACGTGTTGAGTTCAGCTCATTGAAAAGAACCATTGTGTGAACTGGGGCCTAAGCTGCACAGGCTGAAACGCTTGGAAAAAATGAAGTCAGGTTGGAAAAGGCACTAAAATAGTACCGACTCTGCTGCCTTCTTATTATTTTATTAACATATTTTTATGGCTGGTATGTAAAGATGCAAATGGTAAAATTGCTAATGAATTTAAGTGAATAAATACATAACTTATCTCTTCTTCAGAGGTTCCCCATGGCATACTCATCTCCTTGCTTGGTGATTTTATACTTTCAAAAATCCATTCAGGCTCAAAAATAATTAGCACCGCTTAAAGCTTTGGTGTTCTGAGTCACCCTTGAGAGTCATATTATGTATCACCTTGTCGTCTTGGCTGGTGTGTGCAAAAACCTATTTTTGTAAATACCAAATTCACCCTTGCGGTGTTGAAAAGTATTCTCCTTCGCTGTGTGTAATTCTTTCTGCAGCTTTCAATTCCATAGCTGTCCTGTGGGGAAGACGTATTTATCATGGCTATTTGGGAGGGGACAATGCCAACATAACATTATCTGCGGTTTCTTGGTCCCTCCTATGGATTTCGCCTGTGCGTGTTTCCAAGCAATTCATCCTTGTATCCCCTTCTCACTTTTCATCAGATATGATGCTCTCAGTTTCAGCTGCACAAAGAACAAAAGTATTCATCTGACTTGATGCTTCCATGAGGCTGCAGCCCTATAAGGCAATGGGAGGGAAAATGTTATTTCTAATACTAGTGTGCCAATCGGTTCCTACGGATGTTGTGGGCATGGGTGGGGTTGGAATTAAAGGGGAAAGGACTCCATAGTTCAGTGGATGAGCACATGGATAAGGGCCTAGATTCATTCTTCAGTGCATGCTGTAATATCAGGAAATATCTCAGCTCAAGAACATGAGGAGCAGCTGCCAGACAATACTGTATCTGATGAGCCTGTGTTCTGACTTGGTATAGGGCAATCTAGCATGAGCTAAGCCATTACACTTGCCATATTCTTACACCTGCTATGTCTGTAAATGTATTCTGAGCCAAGCTTTGGCTCAGCCTGTGCCTGGGTTCATGGTTAAGCTCTCTGCAGACTAACCATGACCTGTAACCAAAAGCCAACCTTGGTTATTGCTCATGGTTAGTTTGAAGAGAGCTTAACCACGAGCCCTCTTAGCTTCATAGAGTACGGTATCAGTTTATTGTTCTAGCCGCAGGCAACAACAAACCCACAGCAACAGTACCAATAAAACAATACAGATTATGTGTCTGTAATGTGAGCCAACATCCAAGATGTAATTCAGAGGTTACCAGAGGCACCAGCAAAGTCAAATCCACCTTGATTTTAAATTAAACCTCTGAACACAATAACTGCAGTGATTTTAACTAACACCTTTCACCTGATTTTATTTTATTTTATTTTATTTGCAGCTAGTGCATAGAGGGTCATACTGTGTGTTACAAAACAATTATTGTCACTCAAAATAAACCATCACACACACACACACACACACACACCCCACTCCTTAGTTCAATGTGGCAACCAAAAGGATTAGAGGGGATCAAAGAGGAGATGCCAATCAGTCAATCAATCAGTCAGTCAGTCAATTTACTGTGCATAGCCTTTACAATGTACAGCAAAGGGCAAGGCAAGGCTTTCCTCTGAAATCGCACGACATACCCTATAAAGGTTTACAGCATAAAATTTAAAAAATTAGAGAGCATTCACATATCCGGAATGAGCTTCTTAGCTGCCAGAGCAAATTTGGCTGCCAGGTGTATAATCTCAAGATCTTTTATCAGCTAAAAGTTCGACTGCCACCTCCTGGGGCAATTAGTTAAGAATAGATTATTTTTTTAAAAATCTCTGGGCATTGTATATGGGGGCAAATCCACAGGTAGCACATAATATCCTTGACCTGATTGCCTCCATAAATGCATTTGCGTTCCATATGGGGAATACCCCTCTTAAGTATGCTGATGGCATCTGCTGGAACTTTAGTTCAACAAATGCCCTACGCAGTTGCAGGAAAGTCAGTGTCTCAAGGTAGTGGGGCCTTGAATGGTTGATCTTAATTTGGGGGTAACAAGTAGAGGGATGGGCAGCTACAGTGGATGTTCTATCTTGATTGGCATCCTGGTCAAAGAGCCAATTTCTAAGGTCACGTGAACTGAGAGCCAAATATTTCTCCATTTGGAGATTGTAAGCTCTGAGCTTATTGTAACACTTTGGCGCACCAAGCCAGCTGTCCTTGGACACCCATGAGTTTGCACTAAGCCATAGTTTGGCTAAGTGTGGTGTGCAGGCCAGGCCTTTGACGATAACCGGCTGTACTTAATAAGGTTGCCTTGCTTTAAAAAGAAAAGCACTTTTGCAATTAGGATGTGCATTACAGTGGGAATTAACTTGTATCGCTGCCCTTTAATTTCCTTTCGGATTGGATGTTACTGTATTAATTGCTGTAACAGTTCCAGCCGAGGAGAGATGGTCACGGCGATGCATTTTAATTGAGCCTCCTTCTTGGGGGAGAATGCACTCCCATCTTTTGAGCTTCCCGGGAGTTTCTCACCTGCCTGGGGGAAAAAGGAGCCCTCTGAAGCTTGGAAGCTTGCTCATCCTTAGAAGTGAGTTCCTAGTGTTGCTGAGAGAGGTTAAGAAAAGGGGGTAGTGGAGAGGCGTGCTTGTCTCTTTTTTCTTCCTTGGCATGTTTATAAACTTCTGAAACTTCCACAGCAGGAAAGCCGTTTTTCACACGGAACCCATCTGAACTGAAAGGAAAGTTCATTCACACCAAACTGAGGAAAAGTAGCAGGGGTTTTGGTTTCACCGTCGTCGGCGGGGATGAACCGGATGAATTTCTTCAGATAAAGAGTTTGGTGCTTGATGGGCCTGCAGCACTGGATGGCAAAATGGAAACAGGTAATGTTGTCAGTCTGGCTTCAAAAACACTCCCCAAATGCTTTGCGCTCATGTAATATTAGCAGGTTCGGGCAGCTGGTGTGGCCCAGAGACTGGAGGTTTTTGAGCTTTTAAACCGTGAAGATCTGAGGTCAAATGGCAAGTTAAGACACAGAATTGGTGGGGTGGGGTGATCCTGGTGTATCAGTTTGCTGTGACCTCAGTCTATAAAACTAGGCTAATAAAGCCTCCCTTGGTATAAGCACTCAGAAGCGTGCAATAATTTTTTGGCCACTTGATCAATGAATCTCTGATGCTCAACAAAACAATGAACCAATGAATCTCTGATGCTCAACAAAACAAGCAGGCTTGTCAAAGTGTTGTATGCTTGACAAGTACAGTGGTGCCTCGCAAGACGAAAAGAATCCGTTCCGCAATTCTCTTTGTCTAGCGGTTTTTTCGTCTTGCGAAGCAACCCTATTAGCGGCTAAGCGGATTAGCGCTATTAGCGGTTTAGCGGCTTAGCGGCTATTAAAGGCTTAGTGGCTTAGCTGCTAAAAGGCTATTAGCGGCTTAGCGGCTTAGGAAAAGGGGGGGAGCGGGGGAAAAACGTAAGACTTGCAAGACGTTTTCCTCTTGTGAAGCAAGCCCATAGGGAAAATCGTCTTGCGAAGCAACTCAAAAACGGAAAACCCTTTCGTCTAGCGGGTTTTCCGTCTTGCGAGGCATTCGTCTTGCGGGGCACCACTGTAATATTTTGTACCTAGATGGGATCCATTTGAAACATGGCACTCTACCGGAAGGGGTTGGCAAACATTTGATGACCCCTTTTATGTAGCTCCTAGACATCCTCCAGATGTCGATGGACCACAGCTCTGATTATTGGCCATCCCTGATTATTGGCTGGGGCTGATTTGACTCATACCGTTTTACAGGAGGCTACATTCCAGCCATGTAAAAGCTCCACACACTTCTTTCTATCCAGGCGAACAAGGGGATTATCACAGTTATAAGGCAGGTTTGGGGGGGGGGTTATTTGGGGGGGGTGTAATTGAAGAGTTTCTAATCAGCAACACTGAATGGCAGTTAAGTGTGTTCTAGTCATCTGGAACCCAGCTACTTTGTTCCAGAAATTAAAAGAAGATTCCCCTCCTTTTGAAGTTATTTCTCAGTAAGTTAGTCTGCACGACCACCTCTGCAAGTGCCTGTGTCTTCTTATAAAAGTTTCATTGCGCTGGGGATGTTTAGGGATTCCCATCTTAAATCAAACTTACGGTCAGTATTTCATCCTTCACCTTTGTTTTTCATGGTGTTTCTACTTTAAAGATAGGGAACCGAGGATTCAGAGAAACCCGGGTCCGGACTCTAAATTCTGCCCATTTGACCACATTGGCTTGCTTGTCGTTCGTACAAAACTCCATTTTGGTTTTCCTGTGCTTTTCCTCTTCACAGTTGCTGTTAAAAAGTCATTTAAAAGTCTGAGGCATCCAAAGACAAATGCACTTGATGCTTCATGCCCAATAGGTTTGCGCAGAACGTTTCTTAAAACAGCCACCACCCACAACACAAAATTTTAAAAACTTGCCATAAAAGTGTGGGGGGTTTCAGACAGCTTGTGACATAGCAAAATGTGTTGAGTGTTTGCTGGTCGAATGTATGTTTAAAAAAATATGATTGGATATGCACTTCGGCAAACCTAAGGTAGTCCCCATGCCATGATATGCTGATGCAATAGGCTTGGGCGTGTAAATTCACAGACTTCTCATCCGCTTGCTCCCTAGGGGACGTTATCGTCAGCGTGAATGACACGTGTGTGCTGGGCCATACGCACGCTCAAGTTGTCAAAATCTTCCAGTCGATCCCCATCGGCGCCAGCGTGGATCTAGAACTCTGCCGAGGCTACCCTCTGCCTTTCGACCCCGACGATCCCAACACGAGCCTAGTGACCTCTGTGGCCATCTTGGATAAAGAACCGATCATTGTGAACGGGCAGGAGAACTATGACTCCCCGGCGAGTCACGGCAGCAAAACGGGGAAAGTAAACGGGATGAAGGAGCCCAGGCCCAGCAGCCCGGCTGAGGTTTCCTCGAACGGATCCCACGGCTACCCCAATGACACCGTCTCTTTGGCTTCTTCTATAGCGACGCAACCTGAACTCATAACTGTACATATAATCAAAGGGCCGATGGGCTTTGGCTTCACTATAGCAGACAGTCCCGGGGGCGGGGGACAGAGAGTGAAGCAAATCGTTGACAGCCCAAGGTGCCGAGGCCTAAAAGAAGGGGATCTTATAGTGGAAGTCAGTAAGAAGAATGTCCAGAATCTAACTCACAACCAAGTGGTGGATATGCTTATCGAATGCCCAAAAGGAAGCGAAGTGACGCTGCTTGTACAGCGAGGAGGTAGGTGTAGGGTTTTATTTCTTTTGGTTCACACAGAACAGCACGGACTTAAAAGCAGCCTTTCCCAGCCAGGTGCCCTCCGGATGTTGTCGAACTTCAGTTCCCATCAGCTGCTAGTGGTCAGGGATGATGGGAGTTGTAGTCCGACGATTTCTGGGCGATACCAGGTTGGAGATGCCTGGCTTCAAACAGATATGTTTGAATACACACAGCCACCTGAGACTGATGAAAACTGATCGTCATTTGCCTCTTCATTTGGATCATTGTTTTGAATAACCCTGTAGAAATATAACAAAAGATGTGTCCCTGGTATTCTAAGCTTATTTTAGATATGGAAGAGTCTCGAGTCAATATGGATCAGAATTGCTGAGAAGCGTTTTCTCGCCGAAAGTGGAATAGTTAAGCAAGCTCAGTATTGAGATTCTTCATCATATACTTAGAAGCCTGGCAGTTTCGATTTTTTATTTTATTTTAAATGCATCCGTACCGATGCATTAGAAAAAGAAAATGACACATAGTATTAATCTTCCCATAGCAAACTGCATATGGAAATGGGAATCATGGTTGACATTTAAACTTCCTCATTACATATCCTGGGTATAATGAGATGGTGTGATCAGAAACTGCAGGTATCCAGTTTTAATGAGAATCTGAAATGATGAGTCAGCTGATTTTTGATTTTTTAAAAAAAATTAATCGGTCTCATTTCTGTCTTATATTTTGGTCCCGTATCAGTCGATCACTGCAGAAACAAAGGGAAGGAATTGCTATGACCTCGCTTTAGTTGCCATGCTCAACTTTTTGCATCCCCAGAAAGGTTTCTTTGATGCAGGGTGGATTTGATTTAAATCAAATCGATTAAAATCACGATTTAACTCATGATTTAAATCACTAGTCAGTAAGACTTGATTTAAATAATTATTATTTTTTACAGAAAGACTCATTCTTGTTGGTATAATCTTAATATTTACAACCAGATGAAGGTTTCATTTCTGGAATAATAAATTTTCAGAGTAGTTTTTACAGTTATATCAAAAATTATTGATTTGGTTATACTATTCAAAATACATAGACTGATAATTACGAAATTATTGTGAGGTTTAATAAGTTAACTGTTTATATTTGGACAATTTTTCTGCTGTACTTCATTGGAAGGAGAAAAATAATCATTTCCTTAGTAACAATTGAAACAATTCATTTAACTAAAACAATAACATTATAGCATATGTATCCATGTTTGTTAACTGATGTGGTTAAATGATTTTTTAAAAACAAACAAACAGATTGCGTTTTAGCACACATGAAAAACTTAAATCCTTATTTCCTGATGAATAGCCTTTGGACTATAATGTAACTTAAATAGAAAACTATCTTTAGATAGATTTTTTCCTCCAAAAGCATTTTATTTTAAAAAATCCCATTTAAATTTAAAAAAATCTGATTTAAATAAAAATATCATTTTAAAAAAACATTGATTTTTATCCCCCCTGCTTTGATGCTCAGTGCTTAATTATGCTTTCCACCTGCTGGAAAAGTGATTCAGTACTTTTCTGAGAGGAGGGAGGGCTAATCACCTGTAAGCTGTGTCTCTTACCTTCTCATAACATGCCCGACATCAGCTGTCTACATTCACATGATCACAGCCAGGACATACACATGCAGCTTTCACCTACATGCAGCCCTTTTGCACCTGCTTCCTGGGAATGAGCAGGAAACAAACCAGGAAGCTACAGGTGAGCTTAATGTGGAATTCCAAATCCAGGCTTGTTCGGAAGCCATTAACCCTATTTCCCCCCCACTTTGCACATCCTGGGAAGCTGTGGTTAACTGCAGCTTCATGGTTTATCTCCCCACTTCCCCAAAGGGAAGAGCGAAGCGGGAGAAAAGGACTACGTTGTGAGTGGGTGAAGCTCATCCTTACTTGTTGAGCTAGAATTTGGATACACAGACCTTTGTTCAGCCTCGGAATCACCAGGTTGCCACATGGACTGTGCTCCTACAGACTTGCTGCACCCATGGGTCTGCAACCTTTTGGGGCTTGTTCCATCCCTATTTAGGAAATCTCTGCCAACCGTTTCACTTTGAGAGCCAGTGTGGTGTAGTGGTTAAGAGCGGTAGTCTCGTAATCTGGGGAACCAGGTTCGCGTCTCCGCTCCTCCACCTGCAGCTGCTGGGTGACCTTGGGCTAGTCACACTTCTCTGAAGTCTCTCAGCCTCACTCACCTCACAGAGTGTTTGTTGTGGGGGAGGAAGGGAAAGGAGAATGTTAGCCGCTTTGAGACTCCTTAAAGGAAGTGAAAGGCGGGATATCAAATCCAAACTCTTCTTCTTTCTCCCAGCAACAGGGCAGGAAACATGCTGCCATATTTACAGGGGCTTTTCCTTTCTCTCCTATCTTCCCTGTGTTTCCCTGCCGCATTGCATCCATCCCAGTCCAGGGATTTCTCAACTCAGCCATATACCAGGTGGGCTGTGGCTACCTGCCTGTGCTCTATCATAGGCAATCCCACGTCCTCCTTATGCAGTGCATACCTTCTGAGTAGCTCAGAGATTGCACAGTAAATGCATCAGTTCTCGACATCAGGAGATCTGACAATTCACAACCTCAGAACGACACCCCCCCCCAAAAAAACAGCAGTAATGGCTTGACCCATCTCAGTTTTCTAGAGTTTTCGATGATTTGGTAACTTCTATGTATACTGTATGGGGCACTTTCACAAGGTTGGAGAATAGACAATATGGGCCGGAAGTCACCTTGCGATGACTCCATTCCAAAATGGGGAGAGGATATTATGACAGATTTTATGAGCTGCTAATGGTGTCTGCCTCGTTTTTTGCGTGCATTACCGCCTTTGCATGAAGGCAGGGAAAAGGGCAGGCTGGAGAGTCGGCACCTGAAGTATAATTTGGCATAGTATTGTCATGCGCACTAAGCCTGAGCTAACTAGAAGAATAGGCAATTGCGTATACAATTTGTATTGTAAAAAATTATATACGCACACACAGAGCAAGCCCAAAGTTTTGAAATGATTTTTGTGGTTTCTAGACTTCCTTTATTACTTGTGCCTCTGGCGATCAAAGCAAAGAGTAGCAAAGAGAAACGAGTCTTTTAGTAGTTGTATAGGCAAGGAAGCATTAACTGATGCGGCCCATTCCTGTGGCAATAAGAAATATTTCACCTTCTGAAGCACCCAGTTCCACAAAACTATTTTAGGTAACTGAGTCCTCTTCTTTTCTTTTCTTTTTACAACCACCAACTGTTGCCTGTTCCTTTTCTAGAGCCATAGGTCCCTGATATGGGTATCAGTATTCATAATTTTGCTACGCTTCTGAGAAGTGTGTGTGTGTGGCTTCCCCTTTATGATCGAACTCTTTCCCCATCTCTCTTGAAGGAGATGATTCTGCGGGTTGCCTCCTTCTCCCTCTGCTGTCCACTGAAGAGAGTGCCGGGGAGACGCCTTGATGCCAGGCGTTTATTTTATTAACACGCTGCTTGTGTTCATGCCGGCTTCGGCAGGCGTCCTCTGCTGCGTGGCACAAAAGGCTGGTGTTCAGAGTTGTCGAAAGACTTTGTCAGCGGTGGTTACTAAGGCAGAAAAATATCAGAAATGGATGAGTAATAGATGTGAAAAGCTCAGCCAGCTCCGAGCCGCTCGTCTGCTCTTGACAATTATGCCTGATTGTTAAAATGCAAGGCGCATAGCCAGGGAAAGAGCAGCCCGTAAAATATTTACTACAATGCATCTTCATCTGGAGCTGTGACTTGCGATATTAGACTTGCTTGTGCCCACAGACCCTGTCAGGTTAAAGGACGGGAAGAGGGAGGTAAATGAAGGAGATGCGGAGGAAAAATAAAGCACCGTGTGAAAATAAAACCCTATAACCCACAATATTGTTGCGTATGCTGTCTCAAAGTTACTCATCAAATAAAGCGAGGTTTGATTCATAGGTTACAGTAAGTGCCTGAAAACAGAACTATGTGGGTGCTGTTTTGGATAAAGCAATTCTCTTGTCTTGTTTGTTTGGTTTCAGCTATGCTGTCATGTTTCCACAAAAACGAGGAGTCGAAATGTATGACTGAACTTTTATTGAACCATAGAGCTAGCTGCTTTTGTACCATCAGCAGCCATGTGTTCTGAAGTATCCGTTGCATCAAGATTATAATGTATGAATCAGGCAATTGGAAGAAGAGTTTGCTGCCACACTTTTAATGCAGTGTGGTGCTTCTTTATAAACAGCCATGGCTTCCTCCAAGGAATTTTGAGAGCTCTGGGTTAGACTAGATGACCCACAGGGTCCCTTACAACTCCACAGTTCTATGATTCTATTATTTAAATTGCAGATACAGTATCTCATACCATTTCCTAAGCTTGCACAATTGGCACGAAGTTTGGAAAGCTGGGAAGACTGTTGTAGAAAATTAAGCAAATAGGCAATTAGTATAATTGAGATGGAAAAATAATTTTAGCCCGCAGGGAATATGGTGGAAATAAATTCTCTTCCATTTGCATAACACTGTTGTTGTGCAACATGTGCAAAATTTGGGTATGCAGCTGTCGGCTGGTTATGTTGGCGGTTTGTTGGTTAAAAGTACCAGGATGTGGGAGAGGATTTTCTTTTGAGTAATCGATCAGATGTTTTAAATAGATCCTTGAAATGAGGGTAAGGAAAAGGTGGCCAAAGCCAGTCCTGTTTCTGTTGGGTTATACAACAGCAGCAGCAGCAACAAAAAACCAAGTTCTTTGAACAGACCTCAAGTATTTGGCGCCAATTCCATAGGGCTAGTTGTGTTAAGTCATTGAAACTCCCCCCTCAGGGGGAAAAAATACCCAGAATTTCGTAGCACCTTAAAGATCATCTGATTTATTGTGACATAATCTTTCATGGGCTAAAGCTCACTTTATCAGATACATCTGATAAAGTGGGCTCTGGTCCATGAAGGCTTATGCTACAATAAATCTGATAGCCTTTAAGCTGCTAGAAGACCCTGTTCCTGTTCTTGGTGCTTAGTGGACAATACCATCTAGTTTAAACAAAGTCCTTGCTAACACTGTTAAATTTCAGTAACGGGCCCTTCTGCAAAATAATAATAATTCAGTTATGATCTGTGTTTTATTGCTAGGCATTCCCTAGCCTTGTGCTGGTGTTTTATATCAGATGTGATTTGATATAACACAAGGTGGCACAGCAGAACCTTATATTGTGCATTAAACAAGGCAGATTTAACTAGAGATGATATTCTCCATTCTCCCAGCTATTCCTTACATGCCGGTAACTCGAGCAGACGTTAAATTGTCTCAGCTAAGAGGACAACCATATTTTATACTGGCTTGCTGAGAGCAGATTGCCATGCTATGCTCAGCACAAGGGGCTTCTGCGCATAATTTGGGAAGCATGAAATACTGAGGCCGCAGCTGAGTTTGGTTGGAAAGGTTGCAGCTGAGTGATTGATTAAGCATCCCCTTAAACGCACAACGCCAGTAGGCTCAATGAGGTGCCTAGGCATAGCTGTCAACGTTTCCCTTTTTTAAGGGAAATTCCCTTATTCCGAATAGGATTCCTCGCAAGAAAAAGGGAAAAGTTGACAGCTATGTGCCTAGGATTCAAGGAAATGGCTGTGGTAGTTGCTCAGAGTGAGTCACGGGACCCCTAGTGCACATCCGTTGTCCGGGGAAGGCATAAATGGCTTGCAGTTGCATTCTGCTTCTTGAGAATGGCTCTGCAGCGTCTTGGGATTTGGCTATTACCAGATATTTGAATTTAAAAGGTAAAGGTACCCCTGCCCGTACGGGCCAGTCTTGACAGACTCTGGGGTTGTGCGCCCATCTCACTTAAGAGGCCAGGGGCCAGCGCTGTCCGGAGACACTTCCGGGTCACGTGGCCAGCGTGACAAAGCTGCATCTGGCGAGCCAGCGCAGTACACGGAAATGCTATTTACCTTCCCGCCAGTGAGCGGTCCCTATTTATCTACTTGCACCTGGGGGTGCTTTCGAACTGCTATGTTGGCAGGCGCTGGGACCGAGCAACGGGAACGCACCCCGCTGCGGGGATTCGAACCGCCGACCTTTCGATCGGCAAGCCCTAGGTGCTGAGGCTTTTACCCACAGCGCCACCCGCGTCCCTATTTGAATTTAACTAGTCACATTTCTGAAATGTCTTGGTTTAATTCTTCTTCCCTGCCTCATCTACAGGACGGTCCTTTCCCTTTCAGCAGAGGGCTAGGAAAATGCAAATATGAGGAGGCTCGCTTTTGTTTGCGGTTGCTGTTTGTGTCGCTTACATTAATATAGGCTAACCATTGGGCCCTCCATATAGGATCATAGGATTTTAGAGTCAGAAGGGACCATCAGGATCATCTAGCCCCTGAAATGCAAGAATCTTTTGCCCATGATCCTGAGATTAAAAGTTTCATTCTCTACTGTCATCCTAACCTTTGGCCGCGCTGGTTGGGGCTGATGGGAGTTGGTGTCCAACAGCATCTGAGGAGCCACAGGTTGCCCATCTTTGTGTTAATGCCGTGCCTGAGCTTTAAGCTGATATTGTGGCTTTGTGAAAAGTGGGAGAAATTTCTCTCCCTCCCTCTTGGGGATTACCTGTTAAACAGACCAGCCACAGATGGAGTTCAGGCAAGACAATCCCACTTAATACAAGACATAATGTATTGTGTTCAGCATCATAAGATGTATTTAGCTTTGATGCCTTTTTAAGGAAGACCCCCTCCCCAATTAATCAAGTTAATGGAGCATGGATACCTATTAGCAATTAGCCATAATAGGTGGATTGCAATTCCATGTTCTGAGGCATTCTCCTCAGTCTGGTCCCCTGCAGATGTCCCCTGTTGGACTTCAGCTCCCATCATTCTCAGCCAACACAAGCAATGGCCAGGGATGATGGGAGTTATATGTCCAAAACACCTGAAGAGCACTAGCTTGGGGAAGGTTTTTCGTAAGCAAGAAATAAGTAGATTCCATAGGTAGAGGGAGGCAAACAACCAATAAGGACCTTGTGTGCTGTCTGAAGCCTGGCCATTGTTGAAAACAAAGTTTTATCTCATACAGTTTAATTGGTAAACTGCTGTCGCTATTTTGCCCTTCTCATTTTTCCCCTTTTGGAGTTGCCTCACGATAATAACATGAATGAGAACTCCAGGAAACAACACTTATCAGAGCTTGGCCTCTGTTTTATTTATGGTATATCAGAAAAAGTTATAAAGTGGGTATTGTGAGAATTTTTTGAAAGCCCCTTTGAGAACTTATTGGGGATATAAAATGGGATATACAATATTTTCCCATGTATAAGACTAGGTTCGCGCCCCCCCCCAAAAAAATAAAGTACAATATTTGGGGGTGTCTTATACACGGCTAGATCTCCCCCCATTTTCTTAAATCGGAGTCGTCTTATACATGGGGGCGTCTTATAGATGGGAAAATACGGTAATTAGGTATTCTAAATCAAATAAATAACTAAAAAGACTGCATGTGCATTAACACAAAGATGCTGTGCAGCCTGTGATTTCACACACTGCAGCTGCTTAGGTGTATTTTGAATGCTGATAATATATTCTGGGGTAATTTTGTTTTTTCTGGTGTCTCTTTAATTGAGGGGAAAGAGGCCACAGCATAGTGGTAGAACAAGTCCTTTGCAGGGAGAAGACACCAAGTTCCTGGTGTCCTGATTCCTCCATAAAACCAACATCAGGTGTCCTTGCTTACAGGTAAAGAAGTTGATTTTTATTATAGCAGCCTTACTAGTGCAAACTCCATGACTAGGAAGGAGCAAAATCTAGTCTAGATGGTCTTACAAGGCAAAGGAGTAATATCTACACATTCAGTCTAGGAGCAAGGACCAAGATTCAGGAGTTCACTATTAGCAACTGCACAGGAGCTGCGAGGTTGTTCCAACAAGTTTACCTGCCCTACCCACCAAGCTTGTAAGCAGGGGTGGCAAATGGCCAAGCTACGCATGAAAATCCGTGTCCCTGTGGGAACAGGGTGGGGGGCATCATCACAAAGCCTGTGATGTGTAGACTCCTTCCAAGTTCTCCTCCTCAAATGCCTCCTACTCCTGGTCTGAATCAGAGTGCTTCATTGGAACCGTGACCCCCTGCATCAGGGGAAAGATCTCTGCATGAAAAAGTAGAGTCACCGCCAGCCAGAAGAGACAGCCCTGGAGTAGATGGAACAGTGGTCTATCTCAGAATATGACAGCTTCATAACAAGCATCCTCTGGGATTTTAAAGCCGTTTTGGACAGTCTGTTGCATAGTGTACAGCAAGTGGCGTACTCGCCTGTTGCTGGGTGAGGCCTTGAGGCATCTAGCCTGTGTGTCCCTAAGCAAGTGTGCAAGCAACTGTGTCCCTCCTCCACCGTGAAATATTAAAGAGTATGCGTCCATCCTACTAGAGTCCAACAGTCCATCAGTGGTTTGAGCAAAGCAATGAATTAGTGAAGCACCAGGTTCAAGACAGAGGGCTGACACCTGGATCCAGGTACAAGCATGAGTGGCTTCTCTGTTTCTGCCCATTCCTGCCTGGTCTAACTGTTTGCAACTGGTGCGAGAAGAGAATGATTCTAAACACACAGAGAAGGAGACAGCTGAAGTCAGTAGATGGTGATTCACAACTTGTATGTTGATTACCTTGGTCTTTTCCTGTTGAATATGAACGGCATGGTGGAAAGATAGCCATTTCCCTGTTCCATGTGATCACTAGCCCTTCAGTGAAGAATTCTTTGCAAAAAATTGTTCTTTCAGCTCAGTTCCACTGATTCTACACCTTGAAGATGCAAAAAATAAAATAAAAATCAAACTTTGAGGAGTTCTGAGCTCTGGCTTGGGATAAGTGAATGTAGAATTAGAACCAGAAACTAGTTGCATGCATGTATGACCTGCATTCTCTTGACAAAGCTAACACTGTGCTTCATAAGTTATGATGTATACATTTTTTTATTTAAAAAACACACTTCTAAAGGACTTACTTGTGCAAGCAGTCAACCCCCCCCAAAAAAAACCCAATCCATCCAGACTTTCTGTCTTCTTTCCCCCTCTTTTTATTTTGTACCAAGCCTGGAGTCGTTTTGACTTTCACAAAGTCCTTGAAATGGGGCTTTATTCATCTAATCTTTTATTAAAATTCTGCTGGCAACGTTTTATGCAGAGTTAGTTTAGTATCCTCCTGCCTTCTCCACCAAAGAGCATTATTGACCATTAGTGTTAATAATAAAGAGCTCCTTGTTTTGCACTTGGAAGTCAAACATATTGACGTGCATTTCCTGAGTCACAGGGAGCTTACATTGGCTCCATGGCCACGTGGTGAGAGATTTCTTTTACACTTTTATTGTCTGTCTAGAGTAAGATGGATGCCCCTGTTCTAAAAGCACATAGAAATGTCTCCCTTTTTCAGGTACCCAGGGAAGCTGAGAGGCATCCCTTATCTCAGAATGTCCCCAGGGTTCTAACTTTCTGTAGAATCGTCAACCCAGCTCTGTTTGCCTTTCATGTTGAAGTCTTGATCTGCCAATACAGAGCTCTCAGGGTTGATTAGTTTTGCATTAATATCAGGAAAAGGGGGCATTCAAGAAGGTCTTAAGTTCCGTTGGTTAATGAGCTTGATTATTAATTACTTTAGGTTATTATATTGGTAGCTGCCAGCATGATTCATGGAACTCCAGACTGACCATCTATTTTAGAAAGCAATAAAAATTCCCCGTTCAGAGAGCCAGCACAAATGTTGTGCAAAGGGAATTTATTAATATAGCAAGAAACTCTGTAGCTGATAGTTTCCCCCCGTAATATAGTAAAACATCAAAGTCATTATGAAACAGTAAAAGTATTACATACGAAATGCTTAATAGCGCGTGATTATCCTTTTTCCCAAAGTGTCATTTGCTAAGTAGAAGAAGCTGCTCCCAAACACGGCTTTAAGAGCACTGAACAATGAGAGAAATGTTTTGGTTCAGATGTTTATGATAATCTCAGTGATAATTAGTTTCATTTAAATGCTCTATTCCCTTCTTTTGGGAGGAACCCTGTGCATACACATGATTCCTTTAACTGATAGGAATCTTAAATTAGTCTTGGGCATGAATTCCCTTTTGCAAAGAAAGTAAGTTTTAACGTATTACAATGATAGCTGAAATGAATATAGCCTCTATTTTATTTTTTTATTTCTGTGAGGAGCTGGATCTGTTTGTAATTATTTGCTGTGAGACTTCCCATCCAGTAGAGGGCACTATTTCGATTCACTCATGTCTCAATTTCTTTGTGCTCCAACCACCTCTATCTACTCCTAATGCTTCTCTCCTACTACAAAAGGACTATTGCTCAGTGATAGAGCTCATGCTTTGTATAGTAAAGGTAAAGGGACCCCTGACCATTAGGTCCAGTCGTGACCGACTCTGGGGTTGCGGCGCTCATCTCGTTTTATTGGCCGAGGGATCCAGCGTACAACTTCCGGGTTATGTGGCCAGCATAACTAAGCTGCTTCTGGCGAATCAGAGCAGCGCACGGAAACACCGTTTACCTTCCTGCCAGAGCAGTACCTATTTATCTACTTGCACTTTGATGTCCTTTCGAACTGCTAGGTTGGCAGGAGCAGGGACCGAACAACGGGAGCTCACCCCGTGACGGGGATTCGAACCGCCGACCTTCTGATCGGCAAGTCCTAGGCTCTGTGGTTTAACCCACAGTGCCACCCGTGTCCCCATGCTTTGTGTACACAAGCCCTAGTTCAGTCCCTAGCATCTCCAGGTAGGGATAGGAAAGACTCCTTCCTCCAATGTTGGAGGCCCACTGTCAATCATTGTTGACAGTCCTGAGCCAGATGGATGCAATGGGCTGAGTTGGTAGCTAGTAGCCATGGCTAGTCTTATCCACCATGAAATGGTCTTGTTATGTACTGAAGTTCTCACCCTGGGCCAGCAGAGGGATACTGTAGATAGTTTTCACTCAGGTCCGCATATGCAAATAAGAGATGGAAAGTGACGTTCAGTGATTGGATAGTTACAGAAAGTGGTTACTGTTGCTTTCTAGTGGAGCTCTATATAAGCAGGCTGGCTGAACCCTTCAGCCCAGTTCTGTCCTGTCCTGTGAATAAACAAGAGCTGTTTGAAGAATCGCTGTGTCGTTACTGCCTACTTTGGGAGTGAACAGCATACTTTTTATTTATGCGCTGTGTGAAGAAATCTTTATTTTCTCCACCCGGCATCTTCCAGCATTCAGCTTCATCGAATGTCCGCAAATTCTAGTGTTGTGAGAGAGGGCGAAAAAGGTTTTCCTATTCAGTTTCGCCATGCCATGCTACACTTTTCTGGAGTGTAATGATCCTGCAGCACTTTCATTTTCTACAGTGCTGCCCTTCAGGTCATGTTGCAGGCTAGCCTTGATGAGAGACGAATGCAACTTTGCAACAAGCGATAGCTTAGCACACTATGCATGCAATCCTTATCAAGCTGGACATTTATAACATCCTCCAGGGTGAACATTTTGCCATGCATCCCTGTTAAATCAGAGAATGGGGAGGAACACCAGAATCTCCAAACTTAGTGATGATGATCAACTTACTATAGAAATGCTAAAGTAAGTTTTCTTGGGTAGGTGGCTATATTCCCCCAAGACAATGACTAATGGCAATGGGAAGGCTAAGTCTCATCTTCCACTGCATGACATTTACAGCAAGTTACCTTCTTGCTGCTTGCTAATGAAATCTTCGTGGGGAGTTTCTGTTTGTTACCCTAGCAGAGACAGTTCTAATCCGTTGCATTCATTAGCTTAAAAATACTTGTTTGTGAAACCTATCCCCCTTTCAGTCTTGGTGGCAATGCAGTTGTTAACCTTGGGCTGTATCCAATGCTAATCCTACTCAGAACAGACCCCCCCCCCCGAAGTTAATGGATGTGGGTTAAACTACAGAGCCTAGGACTTGTCGATCAGAAGGTTGGCGGTTCGAATCCCCATGACAGGGTGAGCGCCCGTTGCTCGGTCCCTGCTCCTGCCAACCTAGCAGTTCGAAAGCACGTCAAAGTGCAAGAAGATAAACAGGTACCACTCCGGCGGGAAGGTAAACGGCGTTTCCGTGCGCTGCTCTGGTTCACCAGAAGCGGCTTAGTCATGCTGGCCACATGACCCGGAAGCTGTATGCCGGCTCCCTCAGTCAATAAAGCGAGATGAGCGCCACAACCCCAGAGTCACCCATGCCTGGACCTAATGGTCAGGGATCCCTTTACCTTTTTACTTTGAGTAGATCTTGGTTAGATACAACATTTTGCATATTTATTTCTGCATGTTTGATTAAGGGATGTGCTCAAGCAGAGTACACAAAGGAGGAGGCGCAAGTGCAATGTCTTCCTAATGTCACTGGACAACAGCTTCCATCATTTGTGATCGTTTGCCCTCCTTGCTGGGATTGATGGAAGTTGTAGCACAGCATTTTCAGAAGGGCATCACTTTGCTACCCCAATAAAGGACAGCAGTGTCTATGGAAGTCAGCTAAAGAAAGGCAGTGTTAATACTGCCAATCTCCAAATGCACAGGGAAATCCTCAGCTGTGGTTTCTTGTTGGCTGGTACTGCTGCTCCTTGTCCTTCAGTTGAGAATACACAATGCAGATTGTGGCACATTTATTTCCTGGCTCGGTCCTTGGCAGCTGGAATTACACTTGTAAATATGCCCTGCTTTTAAATTAGAAAGCACCACTCTATAGGCAAGTATTAGCAAGAAAGTCTTCTCCAGGCTGTTCCTTGTGATGGTACGTTTGTCTGGATGCAAACCGCCTGTGTTGTATATGTGTGTTTTTCATATGTGTGTTAGCTTGTTTTGGTAATAAGTCAATTACTGCTTGTTCTGCAACAAACTCTGCCAAAGAGCAAAACCCTTGCAAGATTCATGGGCCCTTGAAATGCCAAGCAGTAGCTTGTGTATATTTCCCACCAATTTTCCCCAGCTATTTTCATTGGGGGGGGGGGGGGAGCTGGAATTAATGGCAAACGCTGAGAGGGAAGGTTTTTTCAGTCATTCATGTTTATTACATTTTAACATTTAATAACCCGGGTGCCATAAGCAAATCCCTTGTTCATTTTAAAAATGCAAAAGTTTTTCTTTGCTGCCATATTATTATTATTAATTAGGGAATATCTCATTGCTGAGATTACTCTGTCCAAATGAGTGACCAAATGTATGTGTGTGTGTGAGTGAGAGAGAGAGAGAACACAATTCTATAAAAGGTGAATCCATACATGTTTATAGAATATTAGGAGTCTATTGATACCCCGGTTTGGTGCTTGGGCAAACAGTTTCAGAGCAAGACATGTCATAGACTGCCCAATTTCTCCTTCATTTTCTCCCTCCGTTCATGATTGAGATATCAAAAATGGCTCTCACTCCCCCTCCTGCTTTTGACAGAAGTGTGTGAAATAATACAGGCATACTAAATGTCTCTAAACTAAATAAAGCCTTCAGAATTACTGAAAAAAAGGGGATTTTGTGCTGGGCATCTTTAAAGTTTAATTTGCTTTTTGGGGGGCGGGGGATAGAAGGGAAAACTTCCATAATGTGTTTATTTGGGGGATGAAATTTACAGGCAAGGTTACCTCTTCAGAGTGCATGAATTCTGCCAGGTTTCAGAAGGATAGCTGCAGTGGTTTTCCTGCAGTGGCAACCATTTCAGTTTTAGGGTGTGCGTGTATGCGTGTGCGCGCGTGCGCATGTGTACACACACACGTACACACACAATCTCCCTGCTTTGTGGGTAATTGTTCTTAAATTTTCAGAGATGTCCCTGCGTAAGAATCCTGAAAATTGTGAGACATATAGGTACATGACCTTTTGTGCTAGGTAAAGGTAAAGGGACCCCTGACCATTAGGTCCAGTCGTGGCCGACTCTGAGGTTGCAGCGCTCATCTTGCTTTATTGGCCGAGGGAGCCAGCATACAGCTTCCGGGTCATGTGGCCAGCATGACTAAGCCACTTCTGGCGAACCAGAGCAGCGCACGGAAATGCCGTTTACCTTCCCGCTGGAGTGGTACCTATATATCTACTTGTACTGCGTGCTTTAGAACTGCTCAGTCGGCAGGAGCAGGGACCGAGCAACGGGAGCTCACCCCGTTGCGGGGATTCGAACCACCAACCTTCTGATTGGCAAGTCCTAGGCTCTGTGGTTTAACCCACAGCGCCACCCGTGGCCTTTTGTGCTAGATACTTTTAAATATTTTTTGTGGGGAAGAGCTAAAAATGTTTAGCTTTCTGGGTACAATCATCCCCTCTGATTACAAGCTTGACTTATGAGTCACAACCATTCCTGCCACTTTGCCCTCTGTCCATAACGGTGGTGGCTTCCTCTCCCCATCATCTCACTCAGATGCTATCATTCGTCAAGAGGCATTCCTTCGAGAGCCAGTGTGGTGTAGTGGTTAAGAGCAGTAGACTCGTAATCTGGGGAACCTGGCTCGAGTCCCTGCTCCTCCACATGCAGCTGCTAGGTGACCTTGGACCAGTCACATTTCTCTGAAGTCTCTCAGCCTCACACACCTCACAGAGTGTTTGTTGTTGGGGAGGAAGGGAAAGGAGAATGTTAGCCGCTTTGAGACTCCTTCGGGTAGTGATAAAGCGGGATATCAAATCCAAACTCTTCTGCTTTCAGCAGATTCCGGCCTGAAACTTCCCCGCACCCCCCTGTCTGGATTGCCAATTTACCTCGAAGTGCTTGCAGTGCTCCCCATTTTGCCTTGCACCGCCTCTTAGAGAACCCACTTTTTCTTGAGCAAGCCACCCATCTCTCTTGAGGCACCCTGCTTGCTTCTGGGATTTATCCAATGCATGAAAACGTTCTGAGAACGTTACTATTTATGATATGTAGAAAGCATTTATAATTTACACGATACCTCGCAGTTTTAATCAGATTCACTGATAATCTAATTCTATGCATATGGGAAACTGCAACTGGGAGGAACTTACAGAGGTGGAACTTGCACTGAATTTTGCTGCAACCTGGTCCAGCTCTTTAGATAGTGAGTGGCTTATGCTGGCTTTCCTAGAATTCCTTGTGATAGTGTGGTGGACATATGGTTTCGTTTCGGAGGGCAGCAGACCTTAGTGCCAACCATGCTGGCGAAGGCTGGCTTAGATAAAGGCAGCTCAGGTGCCAATGTTCTGTTCTGTTCTGCTTCCTGGTACGTCAGCTGTTAAAGTTGAACAGACTCTTGGAGACAAGGATTGTTCCCCCATTGTAGAGCTGCAAGCTTTCTCACAAGCAAGCAGCAGGTCAATGAGTCAGTTCACACACTTTTTCATTAGAAGTTGCGTTAGGTGTCACACTGCCCCATAGGTTCAGAGCAGGTTGAGATGACCCTGGAAACAGAAAGGTCAACTTTGAAAAGGAAACACAGCCAAAGGCAGCCTTCTACAATCTTGTGCCCTCCTGATATTGTTGAACTACAACTCCCATCATTCCTGGCCATTGGCTATTTTGACCAGAGCTGGCGGGAGTAGTAGTCCAAAAATTTCGGAGGGTGCCTAGTTGGGAAAGCTTCTTCAAGGCTTAGATTTGTCCCAACCATCGAATCTTTGACCCAGAATGTCTATGCGAGAACCTAGCTAGCTAGCTAAATTAACCAATTAATCAAGCTGAGAAATGGCTTTTCAAGCATTTCTCCTTAATTTCAAATTTCCCTTTTGGGGGCCTCCCCTCCCCATCCCTTTTTGCCCACCGCACCATACCTTTATTTTTCCTTTTTTGCTGTTTTAGATTTTCTCAAAAAATAAATAAATATTCAAATTGTCGGGAGTATTGCCTTTCCTTTTTGGCGAAAATCAACTGTGTGTTCATAAAAGTTTGATTTTTTTAAATTTCTCATTTAAACAGATAATTTCAGTAAAGGCAAGTGAGTGCCATATGAGGAGCATGTTACCAAATTAAAGATAGCTGACTCCCGACTGAGGAGGCTTGTGGTCCAGTAGATGAGGGAAAGTGGGGGTGGCGAAGTGTGTGTGTGTGTGTGTGTGTGTGTGTGTGAGAGAGAGAGAGAGAGAGAGAGAGAGAAATGTGTTCCTCAGTTTGCATCCATTTTTGAAATGTGCCAGAAGTATCTTCACATGTGTTTTGTGTGGAGAGGTTGTGAAATTTTCTGTGTTGAAGGGTTTGTAGGTTTGCAGGTGATGGAGGTGTGTTATGAAGGGACCTGCCCAAGCAGGGGCCTTAGTTCATTGGAGTTTATCCCCCCGGTAAGTGGGTATAGGCTTGCCACCTAAGTAAGAAGTTGAATCTTTGAAACTTTACATACACCAGTTGAGGGAAACTTGTTATGTAGGAAACGACCTGTTTGTTGCCATGATTAAAAGGTAAAGGTAAAGGTACCCCTGCCCATACGGGCCAGTCGTGTCCGACTCTAGGGTTGTGCGCCCATCTCACTTAAGAGGCCGGGGGCCAGCGCTGTCCGGAGACACTTCCGGGTCACATGGCCAGCGTGACAAAGCTGCATCTGGCGAGCCAGCGCAGCACGCGGAAACGCCGTTTACCTTCCCGCCAGTAAGCGGTCCCTATTTATCTACTTGCACCCGGGGGTGCTTTCGAACTGCTAGGTTGGCAGGCGCTGGGACCGAGCGACGGGAGCGCACCCCGCCGCGGGGATTCGAACCGCCAACCTTTCAATCGGCAAGTCCTAGGCGCTGAGGCTTTTACCCACAGCGCCACCCGCGTCCCCCTAGTTGCCATGATTAAGATCTACAAATGTGCTCAGTACTGCTTTGTGGTATGCTTCTTTTTTTTAAAAAAAATGTTCACTTGTAACTTTTGTAACATAAGATAAATTTGGAGGTGCTTTTTTTGTCTAAAGCAAGTCAAGAGGCCTTCCTAGCTAAAACAATATACGATGCCCAAATCCATACTCCTTCCAGCTCATTTTTAGACTTATTATTATAACAGATCCATGAAATTAAATTTTCTGCCCTCCTCCTCAACAGGGCTCGTGTGTAATTAAATTTCATTTAAAAAACAAAAAACCTTGACTCTTTTTCTCAAACCAAACCATTTTTTCGATCCTAGAATTTCTATCTGAAAGTGGACTTGAAAATTTTGCGGGGACTGAGAACACCCTTGACTAGGAAATAATAATGAGGGAGGCTCCCCATCAGTCCCTGGCTGGGACTGTGAGGTCGAAGGTGAAGTGAAGATTATTGTGTGTGTGTGTGTTGCAGGGTGTGTGTATTATGTGCACCTGTTGGAGTGGAGTGGCTAAGAGTATGACAGAGGACCTCTATGTATTTGGTTCAGATTTTACCTCCAGCTTCAAACTTGGGCAACCCATTCTGTATGAGCCTCAGTTATTTCATCTGCAGTATGGGTAACAGCCCATTTTAAGGATTGTTGTTAAGAGACAGTGAATGTGAGCTGCTTTGCATACTTTATATGTAAATGCTCACTGTTATTAGCAGTGTCATCTGCAGCTTTCATCAGCTGAAGCTGTTGTGTGTAGACTGTCCATTACTAGTGACTTGTCAGAAGAATTGAACCTCTCAGTGTGTATATTTAAACCAAACTCTTTGCTTGTGTTTTTCGACGGTGCTTTTGCTTTGCTCCTTTTAGTGGGCCACCACCTTTGCTTTCCTTCTAGCGGCCTACTTCGTGGAAAGGACCCTTAACAGGTTTCCTAAGTAAAACGTGGCTCCAGCAAACAGATTCATCTGTTGCATGTGCACTCCAGTAAAAATAAAATAAAATAAATGAACATATGAGCTGGAGGAGGGTGGGGCAAAAGGAAGCCCTTATTGGGTGATGTTTAGACAGTGTTAAGCTTGAAGGTGGACCATGTCAACAAGAAATTTTGTCAGGGGCCCACTTGTATTTAAGGAAGATCATTTATAGACAAGTATCTCAATTACTGGCTAATACCAGACATGGGACATTTGCAGTATAATACAATGCTTTTAGTACAACTGCATCAGCTTATAAAGGGCCATTCTAGTTCAGCATTTCTCATGTTTGGCTCCTATATAGTAAATATTTGATATCATGGGCCAGCCTTGTGCTCCTGTATATCAGTGATTTCTAAGGTTTTAGAAATCACTGATATACAGGAGCACAAGCTGACTACTCCATATTGATCCTAAAGATCTATTATATATCAATAAGTCAATATGAATTTATTGTGGACATCTGACATCATGTTGCATATCACCAGAAGCCATTATTCACACACATTATTATTATTATTATTATTATTATTATTATTATTATTATTATTATTATTATATTTATTTATTTATTTATTTATTTTTCATTCACACAACATGCTTCATTCTCTGCGTAGCATTGGATCGTGAAGCTATTTATCACATTAATGCATTAAAGGAGCAATAGAAAGAAAAGAGAGCATAATGTTATGTGAGTGGTTTTTTAAAAAAATGGGAGCAGATTTCACACTGTTGAGTTGCTTTGCAGTTTTTAACACATAGTTGAAACAGCACTTCTAGCTATTTGCTCCACCACAGTTCCTGTTTCCCTGATTTCTAAAGTAATTTGTTTCTTACCTTCTCACATCTGCTTAGGGACATTGTCTTCCTTTATTAAGACTCATTTCCCTTAAGCATGAACTCCATTTCCAGTGGGACATTGTGCTACCAAAAAAAGAAAAGAAAATGCCAATGGCAGGGACCGGGAGACTCCTTTTATCCAGTTTCCCCACTGTCAGAGAAACAATGATATGCGGCAGTGTTCCGGGTCTGTCTCCAAAATGTAAAACCTCCTCTAGGCTTTCCCTCTCAGCATTAAATGCTTTCTCATTTGCATTTTCATCGCCGTTAATGCCCAGGAGAGTGAAAGAAAGAAAAAAAATCTCTCCCTGCCTCTGCTCCCTGGCCACCCATTCACCTCTCCCTATCCAAAAATAACATTGCATTCATTGTGAATCTGCTGCACTCTTAACTAGTTGATGGTGATCGCTGCCTAGAATCATGCAGACTGGACTTGGAAGCAAACTTAAAGGGTTTGCCAGGAGACTCTGTATCTATAACTGACCCTTCTTAGAGATAAATAGCTTGTGGTGGGGAAAACATACATACACCCCCACCCCCAAAAAAGGCTCGCGTTATTTTATTTTATTTTGTTAAGTATGTAGAAGCAGATCATCTCTCTTATCTGCCTGTCTTATCTTGTGCTTCTGCACTACCGTTCCAATTGGTCTGATAAATTTGACACGCCGGCCGTGTCAAAAGGTAATATCCTTGGCTTAATTGTGAGCTAAGTCCCTCTTAATCCAGGGGAGCGTTTGAGATTCTGTCCAAGTGTTCAATTTCCCATGCCGCTGAGGTCTGTGAATTTCTTTCTCCAGCCTCCAGGCTGCTGCAGCACAAGTCAGCATAGCTAATGCAGATAGATCTCCTCCCTTCTCCAAGCGCTCTCTCTCTCTCTTTCCCCTCCCCACTCCGACTCACCCCCCCCCCCCACAAACCTCCAACGCTGTGCTTTGATTCGATATGAACAGACTGGCAACTCTGATGCTAGAGCAATAGAGCAAAATCTGACATAACTCTGCAGATGGCTACGTTCGGATGATACACCTAGGGATTTCTCCCCCCCACCCCCCTTAAAGAAGGTAAAGATTTATATGCTGCTAATGGTTTGTTGTTGTTTTTTCTTTCCCCCCTCCTTGTTGCCATTTTTTCCCAGGACTGCCAGCCCCTAAGAAGAGCCCAAAGTCGGTAAGCACTTTTACAGAGCTACTATACCTGTTTGATTATTTTCTTGTCGGAGGCATGGGTGGGCGTTTCTGGAAATGCGAAATAAAAAAAAAAAAACTGTGTGGGTCCGTGGGGCTCCCCTTCTTTTCCCTCCTTCCCCTCCAACCCCACCCCGGTGGTTGTCATTCCGTTTGAAAGTTGCGGTTCTGTCGCTGCACTTGATCGCTTTTGCATGGCTTGTGCTGAGCAGGGTTTAGCCGGGGAAGAATGCGGCGCAGGAGAGGATTTGGCCAGCGAGCTGGAGGGGATGGGCAGACGGAGGGGTGTGTGGGCTTGGACGGAATTCAGCCTTACTTCTGGTGGACTGCTCTTCGCAGGCATTTAACTTGCCCCTGAAAATGCCATTGTTTCCTTCTTGGCACAATTGCGCGTGGAGACTCCACCTCCCTTTCAGATGGCATCCGCTAGCAGCGGGCTGCACTCGTTTTGAGCCTTATCATGCACTATATGGTGGATAATTGGGGGAGAGGGAATTCCTGAAGCTTGTTTCCTAACAGCGGCAACAGAGGAGGGGGTGGGGAGAGAACCCTTTTTGTAACGCTAAGGGTATCATCCTTGTTCCCTGCCTGAGCCTTTCGCATGTCCGACTTTCTCTTCTGCTCTCTGTAGGGCATCCTTTGTTGTTTGTTGGCTTTGCCTGGGTTTAATAGCATTATGCTGCAGGTGTAGGTTCCCCCCTCAAACCGCCCCCCCCAGCCCATTGCCTTTTTAGAGGAAAGATGGAGGGCTGCGGGAGTGGGGGGGGGGGGGAGAGAATCAATATTCCCCTGTCCCTCCTGATCTTGTTTCTCTGTGGAACGGTTACCTGGTTGACACGCCGGCTAATAGCTTGTAGGCTGTTGTCCGAAAAGTACAATTAAAAACAGAGGACTGTGCCACTCCAGGGAGTGACACAGATCAAGAAGCATTATAGGGAGTTAACTGGCTGCAGAGTGAAAGTTTCTCCATTTGTTTGAAGAGTGTGCAGTGGTGGGGGAGAAGCAGAAAAAGCAAGGGGGGGCGGGGAGCTGTAACCAACCAGTTTTCCGAAGATGGAGAGATTGTTGCGGTAATGCAAGATGCTGTAAAACTTCCCTGGCGGTCGGCTCTGGGGCTCTTCCTGCACCTTTTACGATGCCCCACCTTTTTCTGAGAAGCAACCCAAAGAGGAAGGCTGAGCAGACGCCTCCTCTTCTTGATATACAAGTTTCCCCCCACCCCACCCCCTCTGCCCATGGAAAAGAAAGCCCCGAAATAATTAATGTGGTTCTGCTGGCTTAGGGCTGCGCTGATTAAAGTCACATGACCCCGGGCCTCTACTATTGTCAGTTTGCATTAACGTTGGCAAGGGAGGAGAGCGCCGTTCGCGCTCAGCCTCAAATCCCACAAATGTCAAACCGTATGGGGTTTACTTCTGTGTCACAGTCAGGGAGGAATTTAGCCTTTGGTTAAAATAGAAGCCAGTGTGTAAAACATGTAGAAAGCGTATTTGGGAAGAGGAGAGATAGCTGTTAGCTTTCAAGCAAAACAAACAAACAAAAAAACCAACATTGGGGGAAGGGTATCGGTTCCCCATCTTCTTCCCGCCGTCCTTGTCTCACTGCCCCTGTTAATTAAGCCGCATCTAATGAATGGATTAACAAGGTTGATTTGGAAAAAGAAAAGCGGGAGAGGGGAAAAAAAGCAGTCAACTGCAATCAACTTATAGAAAATCTCCTCCAGTCATTTGGAGTTGCCGTGAACCGGCCTCTCCAGTGAATGGCGATAACATTAGGAGCTTTGAAATCCTGTGTGTGGATCCTAAATCCGTTTAGAGATAATCCTCCCCTAGTGAACAAAGAGACTGTTTACAAACAGGTGTCGTTCTGTAGCCCTTTCTCTTCCCATTCCTCCAACACTCTTCTCTCTCTCACGCACACCCTCAAACAGAATTCAGATTATCTCAGGAGATTGTATAGGATTTTTGTTTTAATTTTATTTTTTTGGTCAGTAAAGGAAAATGGAATCCTTGGATGACACATTGCTTCCCTCTTCCTCTTCTTCATTTCCTTCACAATATTTTGAAACCCCAGTCAGTGCCCATCCTCTTCTAGGAGGAACATTCTCTCCCCCCCCCCCATAGTTTTTCCTTGTTTAAAAAGAGATTTCTAAAGGGGCCGTTGTTCAGCTAATGTTATAATGCTATTGTGTTGAGGGTGTTGCTGCTTTCTTTTCTAAATAATACAGTGCTTAGAGACAGTGGTATCCTGCTGTAGAAAAATGAGCAGGTCCGCACCAATCCAGGGCACTTATATCTTACTAAGATGAAATCACTCACGGTATTATATTCAGCAATCCATTGTTTGTTTTCAAGGGAGAGGTAGAAAAATAATAATGAAGCTTCGGCGTTGCTGAACGCTGTGAGCAGCAAATTGGTTCAAGTTTTCTGTGGACATGTTACGCCCAGTGCCAATCCATGTGGGAGTTCCCTGAATCCAATTCTTGAAAATGCCATGAAATATTTCCACTGGCTGTTGCTATTCAGAGAAGCCTGCATGTTGACAGCTTAGTGTGATGACGCAGACCACGCAAATGCCAAGCGTCAGCCCTCGGAAGTCCCCTGAGGCTTCTTACGTGGTCTTGTGGTTGTGCTCCTTTTTCCCTTCCACCTTTCCGGTTTTTCTCCAGGAGTCCCTTAAAACACTAATTATTTCTTGATCAATAATAGATTAGCTCCTTTGCTATGAGCAATGTGTAGACGCCCTTTGCGGCATTAAAAGGGGTGGGGGATCTTCCTCTTCTCTTCTCTCCCTACCCCCACCCCTCCATCCTTCTCCTCCTCTGAATTAAATTCAAATAAAGT
Source organism: Podarcis muralis (assembly GCF_964188315.1). Taxonomy (NCBI): domain Eukaryota; kingdom Metazoa; phylum Chordata; class Lepidosauria; order Squamata; family Lacertidae; genus Podarcis; species Podarcis muralis. The sequence goes on from NC_135656.1 coordinate 99,084,261, forward strand.
TCATCTTGACCCTTCCTTTGCTGCTCCTGCCACTGACTGATCTGCCATAGGCCTGGTTCACACAACATCCTAAGACAAATCGTGACCTAGTGAGACTGCATGGACTTGCAGCCTCCCAGAGAAGATTCCGCTGCCACTTTGCCCTGGTTCTTGTGGCTGCTGTGCTGTGCTAAGCCAAGGTTTGATTTCGTGTGTTGTCCATGTGAGGACTTGTGATGAAGGACCCCCTACTCACTAGCCATCAGCTGGAGCCAGGAGTTGTTCATGGCCACAGTTTACTGGTTAACCAAGAGTCCTAAGTTGGAAGATGCACCAAGCCAAGCCTTGATTTAGCTCACCACAGTGTGGCAGCAAAACGGACTAGCAAAGGTGGCTGCAAAGCCCTCTCCAGGAGCCTACATGTTTGTGTGGCCTCACTACATCTGAGGTAAAGGTAAAGGTACCCCTGCCCATACGGGCCAGTCGTGTCCGACTCTGGGGTTGCGTGCTCATCTCGCTCTAGAGGCCGTGAGCCGGCGCCGCCCGAAGACACTTCCGGGTCACGTGGCCAGCATGACGAAGCTGCAGCTGGCGAGCCAGCACCAACGCAGCACACGGAAACGCCGTTTACCTTCCCGCTTAAAGCAGTCCCTATTTATCTACTTGCACTTAAGAGTGCTTGCGAACTGCCAGGTGGGCAGGAGCTGGGACCGAACGACGGGAGCTCACCCCGCCGCGGGGATTCAAACCGCCGACCATGCGATCGTCAAGTCCTAGGCACTGAGGTTTTACCCACAGCGCCACCCGGGGTAGAAAACCATTTTTCAGCCATTACCTTCTGGGAGCTGCATACTAGTGGTGGGCGGGGCCAGAGGCAAAAGTGGGCAGAGCAATGAATGCAGATTTTTTTTTGCCTTGGTGCAGAAGGCTAGATTCTGTAGACACTTAAATACGCCGCTGTTTCCTCCATCCAGCCAAGCAATAGCCATTATCAAAGTTCAAGGAGCCAGGCAAAAACACTCAAGTACAATGTGAAACAGGACCAGTGAGGGCTCTGGCTGCAGAGGGTCTATGGCCTGGGGAGAGGGCCAAGGGCCAGAGAGAGAGGTTCGGAGGGCCGCTAAGCTAGGGATTTTCTTAGCACATCATGTGAACTGGGCCATATTTTGCAGGTAATGATTATCACTGGAAGGCCAAATTTGCATGTAATGTATCGGTATGGTTGATGCCAGGACACAAACTATGTATGTATTGTTGTTGGCACCCATCTGTCTCAAGAGGTGGGGGGGAGCCAAATTGCTGCATTAGCAGCACCAAAGTGACCTCCCCGGGGTGTAAGCCTGGGCAGTGTGGATGGAGGTCCTGGGCCACCCAGGCAATGACCCTCTTCTTGGCCTCGCTGATGGGTAAGCAGGGCTATATGTTTGGTTGCAGGAGTTGCTGGAAGGCTCCATCAACCATTTTAGGGACTCCATTCCAGATTTGTGTGGGGTTTACTCCTTAGTCTTTTCTTCTCCTGAAGATATCCTGCAAAGCAGTGGAGGTTTAGGATCAGAGTTTTACTTCTCTTAGATGGGCTGCCTTCCCAGGTTGATGAGCCCCATCTGCCCCTCAGTTCCCGCTATGGCACATGCAGAAGCTGCCTTCTTGAGACCTTAAGAAGCAGGCTTACAGCCTTGCCAGTATAGCACTGCCAGGAAAATACGGTTCCAGTAAATCTCATAGAAGCACCTGCCTCCTAAGGCGTCCTATCTACCCCTGTGCACCTGTGATTTCAAATTAAGTAGCAATATTTTCTAAAGAAAATAAAAGATGCCTGTCGAGAAATCAACATGTGGAAGTATCATTTCCCTTTATCATGCATGTGCAGGCTGTCTCTTGCCAATCAGCGGTGGGAAACTTTAATCCCACACCTCTTTATCTGGCCCTTAGGATGCACCCCAGGCTGTGACCCTCCCCTGACTCCATCCCACTTGCTATGTGCCCTCCTTGAGTCTTTTATCTAGCCAGAATGGCCCCTGGAAGATTACCCACAAGGGAATGTGGCCCTCAAAAAAGTACGATATTGAATCTTCCTCATCTCCAGGAGGGTCCACGAGCCTGTATTAAGACTGGCAAGCTGTTGTGGAATACCTGCCTGTGCCAATAGTTAAATTCCCAGCTGCCACGATCCAAAATATTGGTGTCAGCCCATTCCACAAAGACCCAACTGTCTTTTGCTGCCTATGAATGAATGGATGTGTGAATGGAAGAAGAAAGATCGCGGCTGCCAGTCTGAGACCCTAGCAGCTGGGAATCTCAGTGACGATAGTTCTTTGCAGTACAGGAAGAAAGGAGGGTTCGTAGGCGAATTAAAAACAACCAAGAGTAGTCCACCAAGAACTGTATACCCAAGACAGGTGACGATCTGGGGGAAAGAGAGCTGTTCAAAGAGGGCTGCTGCATTATCAGTTTGCAACCCAAATTCTAGTAAGGGAGACAATGAGTGGGGAAGGTAGCTTTTAGAAAATATGCTTCTCCTCTCTCACAATGTTTATCATGCTGAAAGTGGCCTTCATTTGAATCTCGGTGTAGTCACTTGCTAATATGTCTACTGACCCTTCATCCATTCTCCTATAGATGCTCAGCTCTGCTATGCTTTTCTAGGTAGCAGCATGTTCGGAATGTATCACAACACCAGGCAAAAACTTCTTTAGCCCAATAATTTGTTGCAGACCTGTAGGGTAGCACTGCTGCATGGTTTCAGCTTACAGAAAGGAGAAGCATTGGAGATTTGGCTGCAGTGTATCTTGATTCCATTCACTTCTCCACCCCCATCCCAGTCAAAATCTCTGGTGACACTAAAGTACACAGAATGTTACAAACATCCTTACTATGCAGAAGCATAAGAGTTGAAGGGGACCTCAGTGGTCATCTAGTTCACCTTACTACCAATGCAGTGGTTTGAAGGGTTGTAGCCAATGCTCAGCCTACACAGAATGGACCCACTGACATCAACGAGCATTATCAACTGGCATCTATTACATTCATTGGGTCTACTCTCAGTAAAAGTTAGTTGCTTGCAATCCTCCATATTTCTCTATAGCTTTTGCACGTTGACAGATATGTTTATGATATATGTGTGTATACACACATAGAGAGAGATGAATTCATGCCACACTCCCCTGGCTCCCATAGCATGGTCACCTCAAAACTGGACTAGAGCTTCCATTGCACCCTACCGTGCTTGGACGATGCATGCTGCTCCGATGTTGGCCAACCACAGCATTGGGCATTTGCCAATGGGCAGCACCCTTAGGGAGGTCCGCTGCCAAACCAACCAGGCCTCTCAGCACTTGGCAAAGGAAAGGTTTGCACTTGCCACTTTTAATTCTCTGACACCCCTCCTCTGGAGCTCGTGACATAGTGTTGCTCCAGAGGTATATGGGGGAACTAAAACGGCCAGAGTCGGCTGCAGTACTTAATAATATGACAGGCGTTTTTGCTGCTGCTATGCCCACCTGATACTGTTAAGGGTGGGTCCTCCTTCAGGACACCTAGGATCCTCTAATGAGTGCATGCTAACTGCTGCTCACTTGTCTCCATAAACATGAATGGATACCACTCACTTAAAAAGCAGAAAGTGAAGTGATGTTCTTAGGGACCTTGCTGAGTTTAGGGAACAAATCCCTCTCCCATCTCTGATACTGGGCAGTCCATCCTTTGCTGACAAAGCCCTCTTGGGCACCCACAATTCCCTTCTGTGCATCTCCCATGGATTCCCACAACTATGGGCTCTCTTCCACTCCTCAACCATGGTGGGTGTGTACAGTATATATGCGGTCCATAAATATACAAAATGAAAGAAACAGGGTCTTGGATGAAGTGAGACGACTAGGCGTGACAGTAGATTAGCAACCTTGGAGACAGACAACTTGTCAATTTTATCTGCAGACTGCACTTGATTATGTGCTTTGTGGCAGAAGTGAACTTCCTTAGGTCAGGGCTTGAAATAAGAGTCCACAGATCACAACTGGATATCTGGCACATCTGAAAGGATATCCCAGTGTGGACACGAGGAGGCATTTTTTCTCTCTCCTAGCCAAGTATAAAAATAAAATGACCCTTTGCACTCTTCCTTACATCAGTAAGAGTAAAACAGACTAGTAGCACCTTATTTAAATACTCCAGTATTTCTTAGGTGTTTCCTTTGCCACCCTTTATAATAGTGGCCCCTTCCTGTCCATATGATGCATCTTGTGAGGTGGGATAAACCACTGTGGCAGCTTAGGGGAGCATCTGCTTTGCATGCAGAAGGTCCCTGGTTCATTCCCCAGTAATCCCCGGTTGGGCCTGGCCATGGTCCCTGCTTGAAACCCTGGATAGCCACTTGCAGTGTGGATAATACTGAGATAGATGTACCAGTAGTCTGAGTCAATATAACACAGCTTCCCATGTTCCCCTGAAGATTTATATGTGGAAATTCAGTGAATTGTTTGGCATTTCCACATTATCTTAATTTTTAATTTCTCTTAAGTATGGTTTCTGTTGCTTAGTCTTATGACACAAAATCTAGATTTGCAGATTTCAAAGAAATGATCTCTTGTGAGAGGAAAAACACATTTCATGGATTTATTTATGCAGCTGGTAATATGTGTTTCTGTATCTCTCCATTTCCAATTTAATGAAGTTTCTGCCTTGACTGTATAAACAGGCTGCTGCACACACAAAAATGATCTTCAGCCTTTAAAGCAGCTTCTCTTTTCTCTGTATGTCCAGTGTAGGTACCAAACATCTAATACGGCTGAGTTAAAAAGGGACAGTATCTAATAGAAATGTTTCTAGCCCCCCAGAGTGTGCACATGTCCCACTTGGAATGCATGCTAAAATCATTCTAAAATAAAAACTTGCTACCACATGGGCAGAGTAAACTGTGTCCCCTTTCACCCTTTCTAATGCCAGATTCTGCTGTGTGAAAGGCAGACCTTTCAATGTTAAGTAGCCACATGAAATAAACCCATGAAAAAGTGGCTGCCATACCACTGCAGCAGTGTCTCAAAGGAGAACAGCCTCACATGGTGTGTTAAAATGTAAGCCTCCAGTTCATGCTGCCTTAAAAAAAATTATTATTATTTATTTATTTGATCAAAACCATATCCTTTAGTACACCCTTGAGTCGCTCAGAGGCTTGATGTGGTGCAGGTACCCCCTCCCCACCCCAAAGATAAAGTGATGTGTAAGCTGCATGCTCCAGGAAAGTTTTGAGCTCATGGTATCTCTGCTGATGCAGCAGAGGGGGAAGAATGATGCAAAGGGTGCCTTAGTGTGATTGGGCCCTTCTGTGGAACAACCAGCTCACAAGCCATCTTAATGGCCTAAGTCGTCTAGAGCAGTGATGGCCAAACTTGGCCCTCCAGCTGTTTCTGGACTACAACTCCCATCATCCCTAGCTAACAGGACCAGTGGTCAGGGATGATGGGAATTGTAGTCCCAAATCAGCTGGAGGGCCAAGTTTGGCCATCACTGGTCTAGAGGAAAGGCAGGATAATAAAACAAGTTCATACAGGAGAGTAAGTGCATCCATAGCACTTACCTAATTCATGGAGCCTTTCACCAGCCCAGGTGTATTTAAGTCAGATCTCGGGTAAGAGATTAGTTAAATGTATGCAACAGTTTGTGTTTCTAGAAATCCCCGAGTTTTCTTTTTATTAGACGATAGCCAATATGTAAGAGTCATATCCAACGCGCTGCCCAACTTTGTCTCGGGCAACATCCGCCATTAGCATGTAGGACCACCATCAAGGTTGCCCCGAGAACATAGCCCTTGGGCTGAAGAAAGCTTCCACACATCTAATGTGGGCAGTAGAGAAGGTGGACCTTTATACATCTAGGTAGGAGAAGATGCAAAGCATGACTCGGAAGTTCATTGGGGTGGCGGTTGGAATTACGCTAAGAACCTTTTAGCCAACCCTTTGACTGGACTTAACCATCCAGGGGTCCTTTACCTTTACTATGGAGGAACATACAGGATCGCAATGTAACAGTAATAAACTAGTTACAGATAGGTAGCCGTGTTGGTCTGCCATAGTCAAAACAAAAAAAATTCCTTCCAGTAGCACCTTAAAGACCAACTAAGTTAGTTCTTGGTATGAGCTTTCGTGTGCATGCACACTTCTTCAGATACACTTCAGATGAGTGCATCTGAAGAAGTGTGCATGCACACGAAAGCTCATACCAAGAACTAACTTAGTTGGTCTTTAAGGTGCTACTGGAGGGAATTTTTTTTTTAGTAATAAACTAGTGATTTGTGATGCTCTTAGAAGGGAAAAGTTTGAATGAGCCAGCTTTAAAAAAATAAACAGATGCTTGGTCCCAGAGGTACTCTAGTCCAGTAGCACCTTAGAGATGAACTAAGACTTAGTTGGTCTCTAATGTGCTACTGGACAATTTTTTTATTTTTTATTTATTTCAACTACCTCTGTTTTGTTTGATTGAAGGGAAGAAAGACTCTCTGCAAAGGAGAAGGACAGACACGGGGTCAGTCTGGTCCAATGGAACTGATCTGGCAGATTCATTGGTCTCTCTTTCCTTCTCTGCCTCCCTACTTTCCTTCAGTAAAGGGAAGCAAGAGGGAGAATGAACATCTACCTGTTCAGTCTCCATAGTGATGCTGCTACTGAGAGAGAGGGAAAGGTACATTGAGGCTGTTTTGCCCCTTGGCTGCCCTCTTGAGAAATAGCACCTGGGTCCTAAAAGTTGCTGGTGTGTGTGTGTGTGTGTGTGTGAGAGAGAGAGAGAGAGAGAGAGAGAAATAGTTTCTTCACTGTATTTTGGAGGTGCAAAAGAGAGGGAGCAGGATGAGGGAGAAAGGCTCAGGTAACTAGATCGGTTGAACAACTGCCTCCACCCCAATTTATCTGCAAGGCTGGGCTAATCTTTTACTTCCTATTTTGCTACCCAGCTTTCAAAATGGCTGAGAGCGTTTCAAACCATCTTTCTGATCCAGTCAGCCTGAAATCTGGCATGTGCATTTATAGATGGGGGTTTGTTCCCATCTTTATAACTCCCGTGGCAAGAGTGTGGACACCCAAAAGGGCATCTGCAGTGTCTTATGCTAGCGTACCTCGATAAAAGAACATTTGTCTATATCTGAAGGTGGTTTTCACAGCGTTTGTCCCAAACTTCCATATTATTGTTCTTAGCCAAGTGGGAATTAGCCATATTTGCTGGGGAAATAAATTGTCGACAGCATTAAAGCACCTGAAAAGCACGGGTGGAGAAATCAGAGATATCACAGACGCCGCTCAAAATGTCATTTGAAGTCGAGAGTTAATTTCAAATTCAAGTCACTTGAGAGTATATCATTTTAAAGAAATGCCATTGGTGGGTCAAGAGCTTCAACAGACATCAATAAAGCTCAATAAAGCGTTCCGAAGCAATTTCTGCTCTCGGGAGTTGCCACGCCCCTCCAACCAACAGCTATATTCAAAACTATTGTTAAATAGAACACAGCGTTTTCGGTCACAAATTGCTTCTAGTGAAGTGGCAGTAGTCGACGCTACTTTGCTTTCTCTGCCCAGCTCTGCTCCCGCTTGCTAGTATTTAGTATAGTTCACGCAGAGACTGTGGAGGAAGGGCCACACTGCACGTTCCACTGACATGTGTAGCTATCTCTTCATTTTTCACCTTAATTAGCTACCACTGCAGCAAGGTGATTCTTACTGAGAAGGTAGCACCCAGAGAACGGAGGCTTATCTCTTCCTTGCTCCACTAAGATTGGAATGAATGTTGGGGAATGGCATAGAGGTTTATCACAAGCAGGGCCGGCCCACCCATGAGGCAAGGTGAGGTGACTGTCTCGGGCGGCAGGATTCATTGGGGCAGGTGCTAGTTTCCTCCCACCCTTAGGGAGGAAATGGCAGGGGATGTCCTCTGGAGTCTCCTAGGGTCTTCACCCTCCCAATGCGATTCCAGTAGAGTCCCTCCCCCTCCCCACTGTGACAGCTTTGATTCCCACTTCAACCATCGGGTAAGGTTGATTTGTTCCCAGTGTAGATCTTCACTCACCCCTTCTTCCCTGGTGAGGAGAGGCACCATTTTGTGGTTCACCTCCGGTGCCAAAATGTATTGGGCTGGCCCTGATTCCATGTCCCAACATTGCCCGATGTCCTGCTGAGATGGGCTGGATGAATATTTCGCTCTATTTGCAGATGCTCCCCTGAAGAACAGCCAGAAAAGGAGAAGAGACCTATTGTAGCGCACAAATAGGGCTGCAAAATTAGAGGCCTGTTTTAACTAAGCCCTGTTTTTCTGTTTGTATCTCTTGTAAAAGAGGTCTTGGTTCCAGCCTGCAGTCTTTGTAATTTACATGTGTTTTATCTGTTGGGTGCGCGTCCTCTTCTGTTAATACGAAATTATGTTTATGCTTTGAGGGGACGTGAAGAATATTTGAGCAGTCAGATGCTTAATTTAGTATTTTTCATGCTCTGTTGTTGGGAATTCTTTGGAAATCCTAGCTAAGTGTCCTCAAGAAGATTAGTGAAGGCACGCAGGCTTCCCTGAATGACAATTTGCCTTTTATTACTGCTCTCCACTTACAAGGAGTTGCTGTAGGAAAGGATTGGGAGCATTGTGGAGCATGCTGTGTTCCATTGGAAGGTGACCATGTCCGAAAGGAGTGTTGAGCACTCCACATGAACTTAAGCATTAAGCATACCTCCGGGAAATGTTCTGGAATCCTCTGCAATGGTTCCTTGGCAGATAAATCAGCGATAGACGGAGATTTCCCCTAGTAAAGAGTTCAAAAACCACTGGGTTGGTTTTTTAAAATAAAAAAATAAATGGGAATTCTACTTACTATTTCTAATTTATGTGATACTTCTCAATACCTGCATGGGGCAAACGTTTCAGTATGGGGACATAACGTTGCTCCAGTACTGGCTTATTGTAAAGTCTTGTGACCTTAGAAAGGGCACAGGTTAACCACTTCTAACTTTAAAAAGAAGATAGACAATGCTATGTAAAATGTATTGTCCAAAACGTGCGGTTATCTAGAGTTGTCAATGAAGTTCCCACAATGAAGTTTTTGTCTGATGCTTCATGTTCTAATAGAAATCGATGGAAGTGAAGGGAAATTGAGACATGGGAATTTAAATTTCCCACTTGCCCATTTACTGGAGCTTAGGTTGCAAAGAATTTTGGCATGCTTCAGTCTTGCAGCAGTTTTAAGTACAGTATGCAGCCCAATTTCTCCTAACTTCTTTACTCCCAAATTTTGGTTTTGAGTTCTTTCATCTGATTGGGAATTTCATCTGATGTGGCTCTTGGTCCATTTTGTTTCTTGCATCTCCATCACAGCTTGCGTGAATTTGCAACCCCCTTCTTTGGATCTGGCCGCAGGTCCATTAGTATGGAGCATGGCTTTCACATGGAGTGTGTGTGTGTGTGTGTGTGTGTGTGTGTGTGTGTCTAACAGAGTTTCCCTAGAGGAAGTTGAGTTCAGAACAGAAAACAAGGGGGGGGGCTGTATCTTTCAGATTAATTTCTAGTAATGGAGTTTCGTTTGTCCACTTCTTCAGGTTCTTCTGGTCAACCTGTCCTTGGTGGCAGGCAAAAGGCTGTGCTGCATGCATGAGAAATCCTGAATGCGCATGAGCATGCATGCATGTCAAAGGAAGCATTTTTGTTTATCTGGTATTGTCCAGTTCTGACTGATGCTCTGCACCGCTGCTAGATTTTAGATTGTGTTCTTAACTGGGGGCGAAAACATATGGAGATACTAATGCATAAGGAAACCTTGATTTGTGTTGTGTCGGCATATGAAAGCTTGCATGGTTTTCTCTGTGTGTGTGTGATGAATGGCTTTCCCTTTTTGTGCATCCCCCTGTCACTCCGTCTGCCTATCCTTGGGGAAATTCACCTGCGCTCAGCACAAACTGGAAATGGTAGAAGCCCAAGGAGGGACTTTATGTATTTACGCAGGAGCACGCAGAAATGCTGAAGGTAGAGGAAAAGCAGTGGGGGAATGGCTCAGTTGCAGGCCATTAACCTTCTTGGGATTCCCCCTCCCCCTCCCCCTTCTTTTCTGGCTTCCTTCCTTGCAGCAACCACTTGAAAGGAAAGACAGCCAAAACAGCTCTCAGCACAGCGTCTCCAGCCACCACAGCACCCACACCGCTTCACCTGTCCGCAGCACCCAGGTGCTTCCCGACTACCCTGCCACCGAAGCACCAGCTGCGGAGCAACCAGACAACGCTGGGCAGAAGAAGCCAGATCCATTCAAAATCTGGGCCCAGTCCAGGAGCATGTATGAAAGCCGACGTGAGTATCAAAGGAGACTTCATTATTTTGGCAGCTGCTCTAGATCATTGCATTCTGTAACTCTTGGTTTAAGGGGAGTTCCCACTCCCCACCCCTAGAATTGGGGGTGGGGGGGAATAGATATGTCTATTCATTTCTGGATAGGATGAAAATGAGCAAAGCTGAGCATTGCTGAAGATGAGCATGGGGTGGGTGATTACAATGCCAAGGAGCCAGAGAGACCAGCAGTTTACATGTGGTTGACATTAATCATTTTTTGATGGTGGTGAAGGAGCTTTGGCTTCTGTCAGCCTGGATGGCTCAGTTGGTTAGAGCATGGTGCTGATAATTCCTCGGTTGTAGGTTCGATCCCCATGTGGGACAGCTGCATATTCCTGCATTGCAGGGGGTTGGACTAGATGATTCTCCTTCCAGCACTACAATCCTATGATTCTATGAACTTTGCGGCACAATATGCAAGTATTGATATCTTTTCTTCTTCTTCAGCGTTTACTTCTTTAAAAGAAATCAATTTCTGAACGGGGAAATGTCAGACAAGCATAATATAAGAGGTCGCACAAATTGCTTTCCAAGCTTTGTGCTGCAGACACTTGTGGACCCAATCCTTCTAAGCTCTTAATTCACGAAGTAGTTGAAATATAGCCTTCACAGTATTGTAGTATGGCTTGGCAACTTGTAGGAATGTCATGCCCTTTCAATGCCTATTCGGTTATTCCTTCATTCAGAGAGTGGGAGAGAGAGTCAGTGCTTTTTTCTAAAAAAATTTTTTAGGGGTACTCTCATTATCCTACTCGTATTGAAATACTGCCCCTCAGCGAGGCCTAAGTTAGATTCACAAAATGTTTAGGGGTATACGTACCCCTGTGCCCCCCCCTCCTGAATAAAAGCACTGTATTAAGTCCTTTAAAAAGTTTTCAGTCTTGCTGTTTGCAGGTATAAAGGTTAAGGCCAAAGGAATAATTTTGCTAAATTAATGGCAGCACTGCCTAGCTGACCCACATGCTGCCAAGCCATGCTCGCCTTTATCGTTGTGCGCTATTTCAACAATGCAGAGGTCGAATAGATACAGTAAACAACTTTTATTGTCGGTTATTAATAGATGCACCACACTAATAATTCAGCAGGGTTTTGATTTGCTTCCGAGAATACAAAATGGGTTTCAATCAACCCCCTTTTCTTCAAAGAAAATCAACCTCCTTTTCCTCTTCAGTTGCAATCTGTAGAGCATTAGTTACACTAGTAGAGTTATGTGGCATCCCGTAGAGTGAAGCAGCTCTCAAGCAACCTCCCATCACAAAATGCTGCTCACCTTGTAGACTTGGGGTTTCTGCATAGTTTGGAGTCATCTGAGTGGCTGAGCAGCTGAATCGGTTACATAAAATGTCATTAAAAAAAGAAAAGGGAAGAACTTGGAAGCAGAGGCTTTGGGAAAATACTGGAAAATGTATTTTAGCAGCATGATCTCTTGTGTTCTGTTTTCCTTCACAACATTCATTTCTTTTCTTATTTTTCTGGGCATGGCATGGATACACAACCCATCCTCACACGATCTTCTGCTCTCAGGAATTGTTTTCACAGAATCTCATGCCCCCATTTTGTTCGTGAGACTACTTTTGATCTAGCAGGGGCATTTGTAAGACAAGAGCCCCCCCCTTCCTCCTTCAGTCCTCCCTGACACCTTCCAGTCCATCAGCCCTATGAAATGGATATTCAGGTTGGGGGTGGGTGGGCTGCAGGGAGCTGCATTGAAAGAGAGAGTTGGCAAAGAAAGAAAGAAAATCACATCTCCTTCTCATGCATTAGTGGATGCCTCTGTTGCATCGGAAGCCATTCTTCAGAATGGTAGCATTGGATTTCACCCCATGAAAATTATTGCAGTGACTGGCCTCTGTGGCCCACAATAATAGCATTTTAAAATTCTTAGAAACAGGATGCCTGCTACTTTCTAATGCAGTAGAAGTCATTCCAAGGAAGGGAGCTCTAATGTTAGTTTTGAACTTTGCCACTGAGGATTCGCCTTGTCAAAGACGAGCATCCTTACCTAGGAGCAACACCTTTTTTGTATGGTGAGAAGGATTAGGACAAAAGCAAAACTAATTCTTGGGCTCTGTGAAAGGCAGAATTTAATTGGGGTATGTGGAAGGGGTCTGGGCGATGGGCTTCCTTATCTGCCTGAAGAAAACAGGTCTCCTAACACCACAGTGCCTCCAACTCAGCTATGCTCTGAGCTGATGTAATGGCCGCTAGAAATGCCACTTTGAAAGTTAGCCACAGGGCGATGGAGGCTAGTGGTCCAAGAGGCACTTTGATCAGGGTGATCAGTACCTTATGTAAGTTCCATGAGGGACATCTGTGTACTGGATAAGGCACCAGCAAGGACGCCTCTCTCAAAAAATGTGGTATGTGCAGACGACAGGGAAGCCTGGCCTAGTTTGGATAGCATAGAGGAAAGGGCATTTTAAGGTCATCAAGTCTTGTTCAGGTACAGTCCGGAGGAATATTAATAGCCGAGAGACTCCCACTGTGGACCAGTCTATGTATTTTCGCTCACACCACTGCACAAATGCTTTGCAAGTGGCTGGGGTTTGGGGCAGGGCGGTTCTTGAAAATGGTGGAGTTCCTCCCATTAACGTTAGAAGTTATTTCCACTTTGGGGCTGAAGAAGGTGGAGGAGACTCCTCCAGGGCCACCTTTAAAAAGAAAGGGGTTCTTGCTCTCACGGTAGCTTCTTCTAAAGTGATTCCCTTGCCCGAGCCTTTTAAGAGACCGACTTTGGCAGAGTGGGACATAACCGTTAACCAAGTAAAAAGTCCTCAGCAGCCCCACATTTCAAACTGCAGGCCTGCATGGATAGATGAGCTCACTAAAACCTTGGAGATAGATCATCATGTCATTTCGATGCATTCAGATGCAATGCCAAAACAACCCAGTTAAAAGAAGGGAGAGCTTGCTCTCCAGCGCCTTTGTGGTTCTACCAATTTAATTTGCAGATCAATGGCTTCCTTTTCCTGGGGGGCCAGGGCCTCTCTAATGCGGCCCCCCCCCCCCCAGCCTATGGCAGACTTAAGGTTTGGATGCCAATAAGTTTGGGGATTTACTTAGGAAATGAATGAGGGTCTAGGAAGTGGGGTTTTTTCCCCCTGATACCACTTTAGATGCTTCAGTCTTTACTGCCAAAAATATGTAGTGGCCAGACAGTATCTCTGGTTGACATATTGGACTGTAGATAACAATTTCAGGATGCATATTATGAAAATTGTGCATTGGCTGCCTACTGTTTAGCAGCAGGGAAATGCAAAACTGTGAAATATCTGGACACATGCAAGCCCTACAAGATAATACGGGAGGGAATAAACTGCCCTTTTGCCATTTTTGGTGGCGGCATCACTTGTGAAGGTTTTTGTGCTCTTGTCCTACTACTTCCACTGCTCTGGATTTCCCCCTTCCCCAGCTGGATGCTCACATTGTCATTGTCTGTGACCCCCTGCAGCTATTCAGTACCAACTAAACAGTTAATTAGAAATTATCTAATTAGTCATTAGGATTAGCTCAGCAGTATTAACTGCTGCCTGTTCTGCCTTTTTTAAAAAAATTAACTTGGGAATGTGCTACAGGACATAACTGCTTCCTAGCCAGTCCACCAACATGGCAAGTTTTCTGCATTTCAGTAGCAAATTATTTTATTTTATATGTGCAAATAGTTTGGAAGCTTTAAGTGACTACTTATTTCTGAAGTTTTGCATGCATCCCATACCCTTTTTCTGTTGGCTTCTCACTGTACCACTTGACACCTTGCACTTCACTGTCCTTCGCTAGCTTACTGTGTTTGGTTGGGGACCAGCTCCTTTCTAGTCTACTGCAGTTGCAAACCACACAACTTTGTATCTTACAGATAATTTGCTTAGAAATGGAGAGGTGTAGAGGTATGATTCTCACTGAAGGTGCAAGAAGAGCCCAGGTTGAAATCAAAGATGGGACTTCTGGCTGGCCACTATAGGAAACTGATTGCTGGATGTACTAGGGCCCTTCTGAACAACCAGGTCATTCCATGGGTTTATAGATTAACTTAAGAGGAGTACCTAAAATATGAAGACCCAGGGAAAGATTATTCTTCAGAAAATTGTCTTGGAACTTTCTGAATAGGCAGTCGATCAAGCACTCCCAGCTAGCTCCACCAAGCTAGGACCTAGAGTTCCTGATAAAATTTGGATTCAGCCCTTAATTCACCATTGTCTTAAAGAGCTTGATCCCAAACACATAATTTACTAAAAATGAGTTGATTAAACAAAAATCAACACCATGTACTATTAAATCACCAGTGCCATAGGTTAAATAAACACCAGTTCAGTAATTCCAAATTTTCAGGCAAACTTCAGAGGGTATGGTAACCTTGACATGCACGTTTTACTATTAATTGAAGCACTGCGTGTCTAAGATGATTTCCCCCAGTTGATAATTATTTGTCGGTGGTGATTAATTTTGATTTGGACAACAATCCAGAAGAGTTTTCCTGTCATCAGCTGCCTCCATGCAGTCTCCCAACTATCTTTCAAACACTGTCACATTTAAGAGACTGCAGACGTTCACTGAACTGCAAGGGTCATTTCTCTAGAGCTGAGCACAAATGACCTCTTGACATTAATAGTGGCCATTTTACCAAATTTCTCAGTGGGGTAGAAATTCTCCAATAGTCTTTTGGGCTGGGGCTCGCCATTTGCCGTTAGAATCATAGAGTTGGAATAGACCACAAGGGCCATCGAGTCCAACCCCCTGCCAAGCAGGAAACACCATCAGAGCACTCCTGACATATGGTTGTCAAGCCTCTGCTTAAAGACCTCCAAAGACGGAGACTCCACCACACTCCTTGGCAGCAAATTCCACTGTCGAACAGCTCTTACTGTCAGGAAGTTCTTCCTAATGTTTAGGTGGAATCTTCTTTCTTGTAGTTTGGATCCATTGCTCCGTGTCCGCTTCTCTGGAGCAGCAGAAAACAACCTTTCTCCCTCCTCTATATGACATCCTTTTATATATTTGAACATGGCTATCATATCACCCCTTAACCTCCTCTTCTCCAGGCTAAACATGCCCAGCTCCCTTAGCCGTTGCGGTAGCACAGCTTCCCTGTCTTTCGGTCTCTCCACCTCATTTTCCTTCTTTCTTTGCTCCTGCATGTTGGACCATTTGGAACATCCTCCATGATATTCCAGGTCAAATCTCATTCCAAGTTACTGTGTTTGTGTGGCAGGGAAGGGTTGTTAAATGGTCCCTGCCATAAAAAAAATTGCTGGAGACAATTCTGCAAAGTGGCCTTCTTTTGCAAAGGGGGTGATTAAAAAAAAAAGCCTTGTCTCAGTGCTCATTTCCCACCTGGCTTTCCTTTAAGCAATTCTCAGACTTTTGAGTTAAAGGCATTCTGAGCACAACCTGACTTCAGCTAATGATAGGGAAATTCTTAACAAGCTGAAATCATGTGTGGGTGTCTTGCTTCTGCCCCACTGTTGCCTTGGTCATTAAGCCAGCATTCAGTTGAAGCATTTCTTGTTAAAAGACGGGCTTATTGGTTGTGAGTTACACCTATCCATGCAGGAGATCTGCACTGGTATTTGATGTTTGAAATCTACCAAGGCATTGGGAGATAAATCATATAAAGGATGCTGTCTTCTCTGCAAAGGCAAATGAGCCTGTCCTCGAAGGGTGAGGAGCAATGTGCCTCTGCCTCCATCCTGGCAGTCTTCCCAGAAGTGACTTTCACTCACAGTCCTTTCCTTATTTAAGACGGAGATACTGGCAATAACATAATCCTGCGGAATAAAAATAGTGGCTCCCTCTTTCTTAAAGCGCCAGGCAGGTTGCAGAAGTACTCCTGCGCAAGAACAAGCCAAGCTGCTTCTGATGGACACGAGCTGCTCCCACAGAAGCAGCTGGCGGTGCAGGATTCAGCCCCAGGAGAGACCCTGTTCAACAGCACAGCTCTAAAGTGGGCTGAGTTGTTTGTTTGTTGTTTAAGGAGTTTGGATCATGTGGTTTTCCACATGCCCACTTTAGGTTCAACTGTCTTCTCCTCACCCACCCTTCTCCAAAAAAACTCTTAGTGCCGTTACTGTCTTGCTGGTGTGAAATTGACAACCAGGGACATTATTCATGACTGCAGGAATTAAGATGCTACTTGGTTCTTTAACTGTAATAGGAGGATAGATTCTAGGTGGGATCAGCAGACATCTGAGATTGGAAGAGTTATCAGAGAAGCTGGCAGTTTTAGTGGAACCTGTCTAGTAAATATTTGCACCTAAACAAAGCCAGACACTGAGACCTAGGAGGGAATTAGGCATTGGTCCTTAGGATGCTCCAGGGCCTTGGAGGTTCCAGGAGTTTCTGGTGTGGAATAATCCAAGGACAGCAGGAGCACGATTTCCTCTATTTCCAATGCCCAGGCTAGGAGCACAGCTGCTTCTGCAGCCAACCTGGAACCAGGCACACTCAGGCGAGTAGGCTTTGGGGGAAACTCCCAAAGTCTGCAAGAGCAAAATAAAAGAATAAATAAATTAAAATGGCCAAAGGAGTGGACGGAATCCTGAACAATGAGCACGTTTTGTTGCAGGTCCCACTGGTTAATTCATATTTTTGAGAGCTTCTCCACTGCATGAGCCATGAAGCCTCATCTCTTTGCTGTTTCCTCAGTTGAACACACAGGACTATATCTTACTTCATGTCCTACACATGAAGTTGGTTTATTTGGCCTGTATTCAATTAACCTGGTAAGCTAGCAAAAGGCAATTCAGGGGCTCCCACTAGTGCCATGGGTCCCCCCCCCCACATACACACCTTTCTCCACGCACACACTTTATGCATCTCCCCCAAAGTCACTCAGCAGAGTCAGGAGAAACCCCAGAGCAGCTCAAGGGAGGCAGGGAAGAGAGGGG
Source organism: Podarcis muralis (assembly GCF_964188315.1). Taxonomy (NCBI): domain Eukaryota; kingdom Metazoa; phylum Chordata; class Lepidosauria; order Squamata; family Lacertidae; genus Podarcis; species Podarcis muralis. Next base: position 99,101,459 of record NC_135656.1, read on the forward strand.
AAAAGATTGCTCAGAAGAGCGTCATGCTGAATTCCTCCCTTGTGGGGGAATCCTTTAATGGCGGAGACAGAAAGAACTACCTTGCTTTAGACTTGTCTCAGAGACCACGGTCATCTCTGAGTCTTGCAGTGCCAAGATCTAAATCACAGTTTAGTCACACAGTCCGTCATCTTCAGTCAGTCTCAATTTTCCCTCAGTGGAATGGGAATAATTATTACTACTTAGTCTGGATGTGTGCCAGTCCTATTGGAATGTTGTAAAACTATACTAAAGCCCATGCCTTAAAAAAAACAAAGAACCTTTTTCTTCCATGAACCTTGTCCACTAAGATGACAGCTTCTAAGAAATGGTGGGCTTGTGATGATAAGCTGCTGTTTGCCTTCTTCCCCTTAAAGTTCATGCCACCTGTTCTTTTGCATACCTTCGTACTACTTTAAAAATGCTATTTCTGTAAGTGATAAATGAGTGACATAATTCTTGGCTTGATCATTTCCAAGAAGTATCCTTTACCTATTCAGAGATTAAGAGTTCTCAAGAGAATAAGGCAAATTTAGGGTCATGAATTTTAAAAGTGGACCTATATCTGGGGGGGGAAATAGAATATTCTCCTCTCTCATTTATTGTTTTAGTCTTAAACTTCCTTGAGGATTGCAACAATCTGTTGTTGTGCTGCCTGCATGCTTTGCGGAGCTGCTGTATCCTACGCATGGCCATCTGTCAAAACAGCAGTGACAAAATGAATTAATCTGAATTGCAGATGTGTTAATGAGCCCCTTTGAAGGGCTTAAGCGTGTTTTAATTAAAAGCAAAGCAGAACAGGGTCGAGGCTTTCTAAAGCTTTTAAAATATTGCAGCTTTTTAAAAAAAATATTTGGATTTTATTTTCAGTCACACAATAGATAAAAAGCAGCACGTGAAGCTATTCCTTCACCCACAATTAAATAGGCTTGGGGAAAATATGAGCACCATGTAACTAAGGAAATGCTGATGAGGCAGCCTTTAAAAATGGAGTAATTGTGTAACAGGGGGGAGTGTTTACCCATTTTATGGCTAGGAAACAAAGCACCTACATTTAAACACCCACAATCTTTGTTAGTTTTGGCCATCTTACGAAAAACAGGCCTCTTGATGACCAAGAAGCTGAGTTGTTGCAGAGCTTGCTCATTTATTTTTTTGCTAGTTCAGTTCTAAACTTTGGATCATGGTTGTGTTGTCTAGAGGTCTTTGGGCCTTTTCTGTTCCTTATTTCTATATGATTCCCAGGCATAAGCTTAACATAGGTTCAAGTGTAAAGACTTTAAAATTGCTCTTTGTGACTGACGGGCCAAAATATATGTATTCTAGCTATTGAGGTACAGTAAGAGCTTTGAGGTACTGATAAACATTGTTTTATTTTGGGTACACTAGGGTGGCCTAAAGGGTGAGAGCTCAAGTATCTCTCCCTCAAATAACAAACTTGGGTTGTGAGTGCTGATGTCATGATTTGAAGCCAAAACCCAGAAATATATTGGAATATTTGGGGGAACCCCAGTGATGGCAGAAGTACAAGCAGCCTGTTCATTCATTCATTCATTGGGGTGGGGAGCACAACCTAAGGTAGGAACTCTTAAGAGCTCTGTGCATGACAGCTAAGGAATGTTGACTGCCATTTGGAAAGGGAAATAGTGGAGTGTCGTGGAGGAAGGCATGGCTGACCGACAAGAACCCTGAATAGGGGTGGTCCTGATAGAACATGAGTATTGGATGTTGTGTTGCAGGTCACACTTGTGTATTTTGATCCTGATAACGGGAAGCCACATTATGTGACTATCCAGTATGTGCGCCAATAACAAAACCTTCATGCTATAAGGAATTGTTGGTTAACTTTTAATACATGCATTGTCTTAGATTTGCATGAACACATGTGCATTATGAAATAATAGTAGAATGTGATTTTCAACTACCGCATGTATTTGGTTTAAGCAGATGCTCTAGGGACACAAGGCAAGACTTTACTCAACCTCCTGCTGCTACTGGTTAGCTTTAGTTTTAAAAGTAGCACTATAAAGCAGCAACTTAATGAAAAGTATTCAGTATAATTTTCTTGTGTGTATAGGTTTTGTTTCCTAATCCACAAGATAAGTCTGTTGTCAAATGTCTATGCACTTAAAAAAAAAAAGGCAAATATTTCCTAGTTTTTCTGAAACCCAGTTTGAATGTATTTACAATGATGCATATTCAACCATTTCCCACATTAGATAAGGCCAGTATTGTATACACCTGGCAAGACAGGTAGGTCTGTTCTAATCCTTAGCAGCTGCAATCTTTTCTGTAATAGTAAGGGCATGAAAGCTGAATCAGAGCTGTTAACAGTCAACGCTAAACTGAAATGAACAAACAAGAAAGCAAAATCCCATTAAGCTTTGCAAAATGTTAAAATTAATATTCACAGCTATGTCACCTTCGCCTGCGACTGGACTGAGCAAGGGTGAAAGAGAGAGAGAAATCAATTCCACGAATTTTGGAGAATGTAAGAATGAGCCGAGAGCTTTATATCTGTCTTGTTGTCCATCTTGTGGTAGTGTCTGTGATTGGGGGGCAATTCATACGGGTCAGGTGGGGTTGGAGGGTGAAGCATGATGGGCACTGACGGTTTCATATGCCTTCTTCAAATGTTCCATTGCCAAGATGGGGTAATCTAGCAGAAGGGAAGAATCTTGTTGTGTTGTGTAAGCTTTACCTGAATAGCGATTGGATAGGGGAGGGTTACCTGTATCCATCTGGGATCATTCTTTCTCATCAGCTGTTCAAAACTCTTTCTATTACTTTTGCAATGAAGCCCTTGAGAGAATGGCAGTAATGAGCCAACACGGATTGCCCTCAAGCCACCACTGGTTTTAGAAATGCTGCTTATGTCACGGGGTGAGATGGGGTTAGAATTAAGAAGTAGTTGTGCTAAAATGCACAGCAAAGCCCCTTCCACTAAAAAATTTTTTGTGGGGGTCTGCAGTCAAAATTTTAATTAAGTTAGATTTGAATTAAGTATTTTATGAGTATTCGCAGCAGCATCTGAGTGTGCTAATCAGTCTACAAACACTGATTTACAATTTGATGAAACAAATAAATTAAAATAAACCCTGCAGTGGTGGAAAAGAAAACATACTGTGGTAAATAGGCAAACAAAGGGACGCAGGTGGCACTGTGCGTTAAACCACAGAGCCTAGGACTTGCTGATCAGAAGGTCGGTGGTTCGAATCCCCATGACAGGGTGAGCTCCCGTTGCTCGGTCCCTGCTCCTGTCAACCTAGCAGTTCGAAAGCATGTCAAAGTACAAGTAGATAAATAGGTACCACTCCGGTGGGAAGGTAAACGGCGTTTCCATGTGCTGCTCTGGTTCGCCAGAAGCAGCTTAGTCATGCTAGCCACATGACCCAGAAGCTGCACACCGGCTTCCTCAGCCAATAAAGCGAGATGAGCGCCAAAACCCCAGAGTCGGCCATGACTGGACCTAATGGTCAGGGGTCCCTTTACCTTTACCGTGTTCGGGCTTCACAGATGTCTTCCGATTTATGTGGCTAGTTTTTGCCACTGCCACATGTTGCATGCTAGGCTCTATATTAAAATATAGGAAAAATGCCAGTCACGTGTTTGTAAGATACATAGCAAGAGCAAGTCTTGTGCAACAACATCCAGTGGCTGATCTTCAGTAATCCTATGAGTTCAGGATCACCCAGTTTGCCCAATCCAAAACACGCAGAAACAATATGTGCCGGTCAGAACTGGGAATGAGCTTTGGTTGGCTGGCAGCCTGATCAACTCCTAGTGTCAGCCATTAAATTGGGCCAATCAGTGCAAAAGTCTTCAAAAAGAATTTTGTCCCACTCTTGTTTGTGTTGTGCCGTATGTTGTGCATGTGTGTGTTTGTGTTTGAGAGTGCTGTTGTCCTCTTAACATAGCATTTTGTCCAGAATGGAGTTTTGGATTATATCAACCTTAATGAAAGAAAGGGGGTATTAGAAGCTTCCTTGCCTTGTTCCCTTGTACTGTATTGATTTAAAGCCCTGGCTGAAAAGTATAGCTTCGGGGTCACACATGCTGGCTTTTCGATTGGATTGGATTGTTTCAAACCAAATTTATCATTAAGTGTTCTAGCCATAGGGTACAACAATTAAAATTCACAACAGCAGGGGGATAAACAATAATTGTGTAGGCAAAGCCGTAAAAGAAAGATTCCATGAAATACACAAGGATCGATGGACGAATCTTTAAGTGGAGTGAGTGACTAAGCATACAAATCCTGAACAGTATGCTGCAGAACGAACACCCTTCTTAACCTTGAAAATGTCAACTCCCTTACATAAAATCACATCCGTATGAACAAAAGTCCGTGTAAACTGTCACTATAGTCATCATGAGACAAGCCTCCCTGTTTACCAGACTGCTACCTTTACAATTTAAGAATAGCTCTCTGATGAGCTGGAGCCCCAAACAGAGGAGCATTGTTCAAGATGAGATCTAATTCATCCTCTCCAGCTTGAACCTTACAAAGATCGTGATGATAATATGGTATCTATGTCGTTCAAGAGAACAGAGCCTGAAACAATAGATTTGTATCTGAACAAGAAACAGAAGGCAACGCTTTGGCTGCGGATGGGAAGCACTGTAGAGTTGACAAATGGAAAGGTGTGAGGAGATGCTGAGACAAAAAGTGTTCCACGCTGGAGTGCCCAGCAGAAGCTCTCTTGCCTCTATCAGACAAGCTGTGTATTCTCAACTGGTTTGGCCCGGGCTCCGACGTGAGTCATTGGACAGAACCTTTGCCATCTATCTCTGGTTTCTTTTGCTTTGGTTGTCTGAAGCCAATGATAAATACCAATTAACTTAGGATGCGGTCCACCTCATGTCAGAGGTTAGTGTCAGAGTTTGCCAATTTTAATGCAATTGAGCTTGCATTCTTTTCACTGCGCTGCCGCAAGAAGGCAAGAGTCACCGTTTCCAGCAAACCAGCCTTCAAGCAACTAAGGCTTAACTGAGTCCAATTATGGTCTTCCACGATATTTATCACCTTATTATTCTGTAATTGTATTTAGAAGATTGTTAAGCCATGGCTCAGTGCACTAATACATGGGAGTTTTAAAAATATCTTCGCTTAATAAACACTGATCAATTAAGATGAGAGTGCATACAAAATGTGCACACAGATCAATGGCTGTAAAACATGGCAGAAACTAGCAGATGTCTGCCTTGTTTCATTTCTATACTTTTTGTTTATGCATTTGTTTGGTGTTCCTACTTGAATAAACCCTCTGCCGTGAGCCATTGAAAAAGGATAGCAGCTCCGAAATCTCAGCCAGACCCCTTTTAGGGAGGTTAAACTGTGAGTTCAGTTCTGACAGCATAGCACCTGCTTGGTGTGATATAATCAACAATACATGGAACCCACAGTACTTGTATTTAAGCTGATTTAAATTCATTAGCTCCCCCCCCCCAACATCCCAGTAACTTGACTTTCTAAGTGAAAATGTCGAGAAGCTCCTTGGTGCTTCCATGAGCCAGGTGTGTTCAGTCGATGGCAGCTTTCATCCACAGAGCTGATGGGAATTATAATGGTATGATTGTGGATCCAACAGTAAGCAAAACCTGCTTGATGTCATGAATGTGGCAGAGCACGGAATTGGAAGTACAATCCCATCTAGAACAGGTTGATCTCCATCTCCTTGAGATTGAGTTTCAGTTTATTGGCCCTCATCCAGACAATTACTGATTCTGGGCACTGGCTCAGCACTTCAATGGCCTCTGCTAAATCCAATGAAAAGGAGAGAGAGAGGTGAACATTTTAAACATCACACTGGCTCCTTTTTCCAAATCCCCAAATCTACCAGCAGTTTCATGTAGGGACAAGATGGAACACTGCATTTGAGCCCTGTCTCTCTGGTTGGTGTTTCATTTAGGATCATTTCAGTTTCTGAATGAGTCTTTGATCATGGAGAAACAAAAGAGACACCTGGAAATTCATAGTTGACACAGATTCTACTGATACGATGCTGGGAACATAGATGCAGCTATTTGATGTTATTATTATTAACCAGGCCACCTCTCACCATAATCCTGTGCAGATTTGATTATGAAAGCTTCAAATTTAGTTTCACAATTGGTGCGACTCAGTGCTGGCTCATTCTGCCAGTGGACCATAATACAAATTGATGAGTCGATCATGTTTTAATTGTCTTTTGCCTAAGTATTATTTTAAGTGGAGTCTTAAAGTGGAGCCTGAAGTCTTTCACTTCCTCTGATTCATCATTTCACAGATTTGGGATAGGAGTGAGTACTGTACCATTGTACCCTTTTTGTCCTTGATCTAGGAAGATTCTTTGTCACAGTCTCATAGCACATGCTCTAGATCAGTGATGGCCAAACTTGGCCCGCCAGCTGTTCTGGGACTACAATTCCCATCATCCCTGACCACTGGCCCTGTTAGCTAGGGATGCTGGGAGTTGTAGTCCCAAAGCAGCTGGAAGGCCAAGTTTGGCCATCATCGGACTAGATGGACTTCTACATTTTGGACTCCTTTATCTGGGCTTTCTCTGATTGGACAGCCTTCAGGGTTGAATGCTGTCTTTGATAGGAAGCTTCTCCTTCAGCTCCACTAAGCAGAGCAGTTGCTTTATTCACATTATTTTACTATAATCACACATATTTAACACATGTTTTTGGCTTTCAAAAATTATGTTGAATGTATTTTGGGGTCTTGAAAAAATAATTAAAAGAATGTGTTTATGTTTGTGTTTTAATGGAAATTGGATATCTGGTCTTTTGAAGAGTTGTTTCTTTACCTTTAAGTATACATCATGGAAACGTTTTACACATAGACATACCAAAATTAACCAAAGTGCTACAGTCCCCTACAACCCAATAAATAGTAAATGTATTTGAAGTTGTCCCCTGGTGTTAGTTCATAGGCAAAATTAATTTTGCATTTTAAAATAATTAATAACCCAGTTCAAATATGCATCACCTTTGTTAATTGCATTTGACGCTTAGGGCTTTGGTGTATTTTACATTTAATTGTTGACACCTTCTGGAAAGTTGGTGCAACTGGCTTTTACAGTAGCTTATCTCTATATTTCAGTGGTTAATGTGGTACATTGAATGGGATGTTTGGCCCGTAAAATAAATCCCTTACCCTAGAAAACTGTGGCCAATAATTAGCAAATATTGCATGCTGTTGTGAAAATAATCATAAAGCACCACCATATACCAAAAAATTCTTCTATAAATATCTCCTTTCATCCATAATTAGATAAAAATTGAAGCACACCATGTTAGGAAGAAAAGTTTAATGCAATGCAGTGTGTGTGTGGCAGCTCAGGACAAAATAAATGGGGAGAGCACTGTTGCACTCAGCTCCCACTTAAAGGTTTCCCTGTGGGTATCTGGTGTAAGAACAGGATGCTGGGCTCAGTGGGCCTTTGACCTGATCCAGCATGGCTCTTTTTACCTTCTTATCATTTAACCAAATCTGATATGTGGCATCATGATGCCCTCACTTTTATCACCTGATCCCTGATTGGCCGGATCGCTTGATAAAGGCAAAAGCTGGGTGAGTAGAAATGGTTCCAAAGCAGTAGCTGAGAAGGGAAACCACAGAACAGCACTCGCACAGTCACCTAAAAGTGCCCGAAGATTTTATGAGGGAACAGTTCAGTGGCCCGGGGGCGGTGCGGGCAGGATGATCATATTTCACCTGGAGTATGTTTGCCAGTAACTATTTGGTGTAGGACAGTGATGGCCAAACTTGGCCCTCCAGCTGCTTTGGGACTACAATTCCCATCATCCCTGACCACTGGTCCTGTTAGCTAGGGATAATGGGAATTGTAGTCCCAAAGGAGCTGGAGGGCCAAGTTTGGCCATCACTGGTGTAGGACTACTGCTACAACTTTTTGACATTACTATGATGGCCGGGACATGCTCTTTTGAGGTCACATAATGAAGCCACCTTGCTGAATGTAAGCATGTCTGGTTATGGTCATTGGGCAGATTTGAACTTTACGCAAGTAATGTTTAAAACAAATGCAGGTGTATAGAAGAGAGAAGCTCCTAATAATTTCATCGGGGCTTACGTAAGAGAGGTTTTGCAAGGGTTGTGCCCAGTTGTTCCAGCTATTTATAGCATTATTCAATAGCGGTAATGCTGACAATAAGAAATAATGCCGCGCAGATGTCAATTATTACAACAGCCGTTGCAGCGCAGAGCTCTTGGTTTGTTCTCCTCTCTCCGGCCTTATGAAAAGAAAATCAACTGTTTTATGTTACTAATGGAGTTACACTCTTTTATAGACCCTCATTTGTATAATGACAAAAGTCTATTTGCTCGTGATTTCCAAAAAGGACCCTGGATTTATTACTAACAGATGAGTTCTAATACTGCAGTGCTAGGCAAACGTCTGATTTGCATCCAGTTGCAAACCTAAAACGAAAACTATGCCTAATAACATGATTGTTCTGAAACTGTTTAGCATAATCACAAAGTCCTGAAAGGTGCTTCAGTATTTCTTGGTGGCGGGCCTCATTAAAGTCTGTAAGCGAAAGAAGGAAATATCCAGTAAAGCAGCAAGAAAATATTGAGGAACAGCATTCCCGGTTTAACACTAAAAGATGACTTCAAAACTATGGATCTGAGAGATTAACAGACCTTACTTTCCTTGCCCAGGATTCTAATTTCCCAGTGGATCCTCTAACCTCCTCTTCATATTTGCACTTCTCTTTTGCAGAGAAAATAGTAGGTGGCATTTGGTTCCCACTCCTCTCAGTCTTTCTTTTAAATATACTACTAGGAAGTTACAAACCTGGTGCCTTCAGGTTTGTGAGAATATTATATCGGAAGGGTATTATAGCAACTATTCCACCAACCCAGAATCTCAGGTTGGTGCTGTTCTCAAGCAGAAAAGAGGAGCGGAGCAATGGCACAAAGCTAATGCCTCAAAAACAAGATCATTGCTTTGATTTGTCAGCTGCAAGGGCCGAGAGACAGCATGGTTACTGGAATCCCCTTCATCTGGTGTGAACAGTATTCAGGAATCCAGGAATTCAGCAAGGGGCAGGATATGTAATGGACATGTACAGACAAATGCAATATTCTTGTGACATGTCTTTCTCTGGTACCTTAAGCCAGGAGGGGCCAGGGGGATTGTGTGGTGGGGTATAAATAAATAAAAAGTACATACATAAAGGTTTTATTTCCCGTGCAACCCTGTGGAGCTTGGTATGATGCAGAGTTCCTCCCAAGATCAAAGGCAAGTTGTTGGGTCTTTCCTTTCACAGCTGTCCCCCATCTGTCCAGGGAAATCCCCAAAGGCCGAGCCATTTTATAATAGGACATCATAGATAACTACACATGCATTTTGAGAATTATGTAATGTGGTGCCATTCAGCGTAAGTAAAATGGTCTGCTTAGAAGGGGATTTCATTGTGTATATGTGCTTTTCCCCCCCAAGTCAGCTCTGTGGTAAAGCATTAATTCTTCCTATTTTCTTGCAGTTCCAGATTATCAAGAGCAGGATATTTTTCTATGGAGGAAAGAGACTGGATTTGGATTTAGGATTCTTGGTGGAAATGAGCCTGGAGAACCTGTAAGTATTTTGACGTTTTTAGGCTTGTTTTACCTTTATTTATCTCTTTACCCCGGAATTTCCAGAGCCGCATTCGCCAGAATAGGTGTCCAATAATATTTCATCTGCATCCTTTCAGCCACTTGATTTTAAAAACAAGCAAAACCAGAACAGAGTGCTGAGCTATGTTCTGAATAGCTAAGGTTATGAAGAGTGTTGATCTTTGTTCACATAGAGGTCTATTTCTGCTATCAACTGGCTTAGACCCTCGAGCTGTTTTGCAGCAGCTACTGACCAGAACGTCAACAGATGTTAGCAACTTTGGGCTGCTTTGATTTAGGTCACACTCGAGCCAAGGCTTCTGATCTTATTACCAGTCCCTTGAGCTGAATAAATACAGTCTCATTCAGCAGGACTCTCCAAGAAAATGAATGTCATGTTAAATAGAGGAGGAAAGGCACAATCATGGGTAAAGGAACGGAAGTCTAGAGATTTGCGCTAGTAATGATCTGCCGAGCCTTTCCATGAATCTCAGGATCAAAATTCTAGAATTCGTTTCCCCGGGGCAAAGTCATACAATACATATATTCTTTGAAGAAGGGTGTTCATAGGGAAATATGAAAGCGACTTGTATCAAGTTGGGCCAATGCCCCATCTAGCCTAGTTAACAGCTGCTCTGGCTGGGTAATTAATTTCAGTGGTTCTACTCCACATTGGACTTAGTTGGCTACAGCCCCAAATTTGTAGCTGTCATTACAGGTAATTTGTAAGATGCCTTGCATGCCTATGGCTCTCTTAACTGTGTTGCACCATGGGAACAGTAGTTCATGGAAGTGGAGACATTCAGAAGGGGGGGGGAATTCTCACTTTGTGAGAATGATACGATGATGGGCTATTTGCTGGCATGCCATGAAAACTGCCGCCTACACAGAAGCCTTCATGAGAGCCAGCATAGTGTAGTGGTTAAGAGTGGTGGACTCATAATCTGGTGAACCAGGTTCGCTTCCCTGCTCCTCCACATGCAGCTGCTGGGTGACCTTGGGCTAGTCACACTTCTTTGAAGTCTCTCAGCCTCACTCACCTGACAGAGTGTTTGTTGTGGGGGAGGAAGGGAAAGGAGATTGTTAGCTGCTTTGAGACTCCTTAAGGGGAGTGAAAGGCGGGATATCAAATCCAAACTCCTCCTCCTCTTCTTCTTCTTCTTCTTCTTCTTCTTCTTCTTCTTCTTCTTCTTCTTCTTCTTCACATGGTCAACTGATATCATCAACTTGTGTGCATGTGTAGAGGCCTCTAGGTTCCTCTGTCATAGTACCGGGAGTGGGGGCAGTGCAGAGATATGCCCCCTGTATAAATAAAGTTAGGGCATACTTTTGCTAAGGGGATAATGACCCTGTTGGGAAGCTCAGAGAATATGTACTGCTTCCATGTTCAAAGTTTAGGAAAGTAAGGTAGTTGACCAAAGTGTGGCACTGACTGACCCTTTGGGCCTTTTCTGCCATCCCTTCCACATTGTTGCCTCACTGGTATCATCCATCTGGGTCTGGCCCTTTGGGCACATCTGACATGACCCAGATGTAGTCACGTAACAGCCTGGATTACATTGGTCCACTTGGCTAGAAGATGTTTGGGTATAGACCGAGGGCAGGGAACCTCTACCTTGGTGGGCAAATGCAGGCCTCCTGGCCTCTCTATTTGCTGCTTGGGACTTTCCCCGGTCATACCCCAACTCCATGGACCCACAACTTCCCAGAGTATTGTTCCCAGCTGAAATGTGTCCTTAAACCTCTGGGTTGCCTGGGTGGAGAGATGTGAGCATTTGGGCGTGTCTAAGCAGCCTCTGACTTATGTATGGCTGGAATGTCCCCTACGCCCCTTCTTCTGCCCCCTTTTGCACTGGTGTGCATCCCCTGGTTACGGTTGCCCACAAGGGGATGCAGTCCTTGACTCCGATATAAGGTTCCCTGGCTGTGGACAGTCCTGATTTGGTGCTGTGGGATGAGATTTCACTTCTTCCGCAATTCTGACAGCGATTCCTCTCTCGCACCTGCACATGCTTCTCGCAGATTTACATTGGTCACATTGTGCCACTGGGTGCTGCAGATGCCGATGGCCGCCTGCGATCTGGGGACGAATTGATCTGCGTGGATGGGACCCCTGTTGTCGGGAAATCTCACCAGCTTGTAGTTCAGCTTATGCAACAGGCCGCCAAGCAAGGCCATGTCAATCTGACTGTCAGGCGCAAAGTGGTTTACACAGGTAGGTTGCAATGTGACTCGCAGGATATTTTTGTTTTGTTTTGTTTTTACTCCTGTCTCTGGATGAAAGTGAACTACTTTCTAAAGATCAAAAGCTTCAGGTTCTAGCAAAAAATAGCAATGCACCGTTCTGTTATTTATATTTTGCTTTTTAACCTCCGGGTTTTTTTTCCTGGTTTTTGTTTGAGGCTTTTCGAACACGGTATAAATATAGGCTGAAATGTTTTCAAGCTGAGAAGTTGACTGCTGGTGATTAGAAGAGATATGTTGCCACTTTCCAAGGGTTTCCCCCCATTGGGTTTAATTTAAATTTACCATTTTAAAGGATAATCTCTTATAGGATAAAAAATATTGTGAAACTGATAGGCCTGTAAAGTGGTAATCATTTTATAGTACTACCTGCAAGGGAGCACATTATTACCTAGCCATGTTATCCAAATCCTAATGTTGGATGCCGATGGTTCTGCCCTAAAAAAGGACCTTGCTGGAGCTGACTAAACTACATTTAGGCCATAATCATGTACACACTTGCCTGGATGTGTGTCCCATTGAGCTCAGTGGGTCTTATTCTGAGTAGATATGCGTGGGATTCCACTATTTATCCAGCAATCTGTATCCAGCAGATGTTTCGGAGAAGCCTCCCTAGCATGAACAGCCACCCCCCGGTTGTTCCCAACAAGTTTCGTGCATATATGACTGTGTGCTAGTGCTAACCCGGAAGAATAGGAAGTGTTCCTGGTGTCGGCATGGCATAGCTCAATATCAAACATCAGGTCAATTGGATTGCATGATCCATGCTGGGCCCTCTATTGAAGTGTCAGTATGGACTTGGAATTCCCAGTGGGTGTGGATTTGGGAGGATGATTAAGATGGGCAGTGTATAATTGTTTTATTATTATTATTATTATTATTATTATTATTATTATTATTATTATTATTTCCCCAATGGCATTCTCTTAATTTTGCCTTTGGACCTATAGGAAACTATGTTTTAGCATATTCAGAGTCAGTGTTGATACATTTCCTCTGCATAAAAATAATAATGGAGGGATAGCCATGGAAATTGTTAAGGCAGAATACAAACCCTGCTGCATGATTTTGTGCAGGAAAGATTCATTAGCAGGGAAAAGCAGGCATCCAGACTCATGCCTGCATATACCATATTTTTCGCTCTATAACACACACCCGACCATAACACGCACGTAGTTTTTAGAGGAGGAAAATCCATAGGCATGCCACCCGTAGGCATTCCCTCCATAACACGCACAGACATTTCCCCTTACTTTTTAGGAAGAAAAAAGTGAGTGTTATGGTGCAAAAAATATGGTATTTCCTGCAAAATCTATATGAAGGAAAATTGCCTTCTGATTTTTAACATACCTCTCATGAATTTCTGCGCAGTATGCCTCCATGGAGGAAAAAAACCTGGCATACAATTTGGCTATAGTGTGCCTTTTCTTTCTGATGTGGCCATATTTAGTACTAGTGGTGGTTGCTTTTCTGTACATAATTATTTGAAGTGACTTTACAAAATAATAATAATAATCAAGGTAAAATACCATAAATAAAATGCGTGAAAACAAAACAGAAACAAGAAATTGGCATGAAAAGTCGCAAGTAAAAGTGTGATAACCCAGTGTTAATCCAGTATGAAATCCACCACTAGAAAAAAACCTAAATCCCCAGTTAAATATTTTCTTTCCTGAATAACTAGGTCTTTGTGCTATCAGTGAGTGAAAGAAGTGACAGAATGTGCCCCCCCCTCTCTAGAGAAAGAGTATTTCATAAGGTGGGTCATCACTTCTGAACAGACTGTGCTCCAAGCCCCAGCTGACAGAACAGCAGAAAGAAGGGACATATTTCAAGGAAGCCTCAGATGACTTCAGGGGTTGTTGTGGAGGAATACATGGAAGAAAACACTCCCTAAGATAGTCTTACACAGTGGTACCTCTGGTTGCGGACGGGATCCGTTCTGGAGGTCCGGCCAGATCCTGAAGTTTTCGCAACCAGAGAGACCGCTTTGGGGCATGCGCGCACGGCAAAAACCCGGAAATATACTCCTGCGTTTGCCACTTACGAATCCCGAAGTTTATGTAACCGGAGGAATACGTAAGTGCAGGTACAACTGTAGTATGTAGACGTTGATATTTCCCTCACATAATCAGAAATTCAGCAACTCGTTCAGTTATCTCTTGGTGCTGAGAGATGATTGCCTCTTTCCGAAACAGTTCCGAAAGCAGAGAACGAGGTCCCCTCCCCAGCCTCATCTCACCACAGCAGCAACCAGCCTGCTTCTCTGACGGAGGAGAAGCGCACTCCGCAGGGGAGCCAGAACTCCCTTAACACCGTCAGTTCCGGCAGCGGCAGCACCAGCGGAATCGGCAGCGGAGGAGGCGGGGGCAGCGGTGTGGTCAGCACTGTGGTGCAGCCCTACGATGTGGAAATACGCCGTGGAGAGAATGAAGGCTTTGGCTTTGTCATCGTGTCTTCCGTTAGCCGGCCAGAAGCTGGAACGACGTTCGGTAAGTGCAGAACGTGCTTAGAATTGCTTTCGCTCTTTAATCGGTTTCCTTGGTGGCTGGGGCTCTTTTACCTGCGCTCATAAGCGCCTCTACTTTTCCGAGGTACATAAACTAGCTTGGCACACCGTTGATTTGTGCATCCCATTGCATACTGCAGGCTTCCTCAACCTCTGCCCACCAGATATTTTTGGCCTTCAACTCCCATGATCCCTAGCTAGCAGGACCAGTGGTCAGGGATGATGGGAATTGTAGTCTCAAAACATCCAGAGGGCCTAGGTTGAGAAAGCCTGGCATAGTGGATCCCATTTTGATGGGGAGTTTTGTCTTGCATTGTCCTGTATCGAGGCAGCTGAATTCAGCAACTCTTTCGTTATAACCATTAATTACCTGGGTGAGGTCTTCTTCATTTCACTTAGGGTGTTGTATCTCACGAGTAAAACTCAACTTATTTATGACCAACACTGAGGCAACACTGAAAAGAGCCTGAGTTGATTTGCCTCTGTACAGTGAGAATAATAATTACAGTTACTAAACAGTAATTGCAGTTCATGAATGTACTCCCTATTCTATTTAATTAATATGTTTAATTGGAAAGTCAAGCTTTGGGAGTTGTTTCTCTCCAGGGTCTTGTTCAAAGCTGTATTAGAGGAGAGGGGCTGTTTTTGTTTTTTGGAAAGCAGACTGACATTTTGAACTCCTTGAGTAATGACAGTAGTAGAAGAGGTTGTCACTCACTGAACTCTTCTCCAGCGACAAAGCCTGTAGGCCTGAGTTTAACGCAAGTGCCCTCTCTGACAGATGGCTATCCCTGGGAACAAACGGTGCTTTATTCTATATATGTACTTGTGAATAACTCTAGGTTTTTTAAAAAAATAAAAAACGGCCCTTTCACATTTATAGACATAAATATTTTTTTTGTTAAAATATTAATTTAACTGATCTTCAGGATGTATCACTACACTCCCAAGTTCCCATTAAGTGGAACATGCAGACATTTAGTGGGGCCCGTGAAATCACTGAAGGTAATACTAGACTTAAATTTTGTTTGTGATACTTTTACGGCCCCTTCTCAGTATCTCCGCTGTCTCTCGCATTATGGCCACCCTGTGAGTTTGGGAAATGCCATTTATTCCAAGCTCTGGCAGCCAATAGGCATTCCAGATAAGGAATGGCTCCTGCTGTTCCAGTGAGTCTCAGTTTAACATTTACCACTATAAGCACTCCATGCGTCCAGCATCACATTTCAAAGTGCTTCACCCCCCACACCAGCATATGTGTGTACATTGTATGTATTCTTGCAGCCTGGATCCCCTGTGGGTTCTGTGCTGGCATGTGCAGCCTGCCCTGCATGGTGCCCGTGCCTGGGGGTAAGGCATGTTTTAGAACAGGATGCCAACAAGTGGGATGCTTGCGCCAACGTACTTTGTCTGTGGCCGTGTCTTACGTGTCTCTTCAACATTCAGCTGAGGACCGTAGATGTGACAACCACACAGCAAGTCCTTTCCATTCAGGGTTTGTTTCTCCAGGCACCAGAGAAAGCATAATCTAAATTAACTCAAGCATTGATCAATGGTAATTAGCTGCCCCATACATCCTAAATATGGCACAGGGATGGAACTGGAGGTTCTTGGAAGGAACCCCACAGACATAAAAAGAAATAGGAGAGCTTCTTTCTTCCCCTGTTTTTATACCTGAATCTAGATATTACAGCAGAGTCTATTCAAATCAATCTCAATGTTGGGTTAGGGAAGAGCTTCATTTCTTCCATTATCCAGCTCTAACTTGTCTAAACCTAAAACTTACTATAATAGACTTTAAAATATGGTGTGCTTCGTTGCATTGCTTACCCGGCAATGTTTAGTAATCCTGCCTGCAACATGTAACATGCACTGCTGTTAATTATGACAACAGGGGTTCCTGAGCCACTTGTGCTAAATGGTCCTTTGCAAATTCCGAGAGATAAGAGTTCTTCTGTCCCCAGAGGAGAGAAAAGCACATTTGGAATTGCATGGGATAGCCATTCAGTTTTGAAAGGGCCTCTCTGACCATCTGTGATGGCTATTAAGAAACCATCATTGCAGATGAGACGATGAAGCAAGTACAGTTACGGAACCAGTCAAGACACACCAAATTGGTAGTAACTCTGAGGTGCAGGGGCCTAACATAAGGAGACAGTCCTTCCTTGTGATGGTGTAGCACATGAGCACCCATTCCACATATATATGTATTTTTTTTACTCTAAAACTTAATTAACCGTTGTGAAATGTATTGGAGTGGTCTCTTAAATAAGAGTATTCCAAAGCCTATGCTTGCCCAGACCAGCCAGAATAAGAATGATGAATGTGATCATTTGTGAAAAGATAAATTTTCGTGGCTAGAAATATGAGCAATGTGGAAGCAAATTTATGTCTTGACTTGACTCCCCCCCTTCTGCTCCCCAGAAAACACTTCCCCCTATATTTTGCATGAGATGCTTGCCCTTAGCTACAAAGTGTGTGACTCATGACCCATAGGGTTCTTTGTATCGTTATTCCGATCTCACAGAGGTGGTCTGCTGAGATGGGCTGAGCTACTTCAAAATTGTATTCATTTAGTTGTCTGGGTGTGTTAAGGAATTAGTCAATAAAAGTTACTCTCATGTGACAAAGCCAGGAGTGGGTGATACACACCAATGTAAATTATATAACGACCAATTATCATCAGTTATACTGCCTTCTGTTAGTGAGTAGGCTTTTCCTCATGTTGCCATTTTAACTCATCCTTCATTGTGATCTTTTTGATAAAGCACAGCATAAACATGTGTTTCAAACTACTAATAAAAATGCAGTGCAAGCATATCTTTGGATGAATGAATATTATTTCCAGCCACTTGGAAAAAATTACGTAGGCGTGATGGATATGACCACATTCAGATTCAACTGCACCCACTTACTAAATGCTGGTCTCTATATCTGCCTTGTGCAACTTTTGAGAAGTACACACGAATGTGGAAAGGAAGTGTTGTGAAAGCTAAGCAGTGTCAAGACAGCAGATTTTGCCTTGAAAGTTCTCCTCAAGATCTGGGAATGTCAAACAGGGCTGGTATTCTGAAATTAAATTCCAACGGTAGATTGGCGGAAATAGAGGCAAGTGCCAGAATTGATCTCCAAGCCAGAGATGAGAAGCAAGAACAGTACAACACATTAGGTCTTGCTGAAAGATGAGTGTTGTCAAGATAGCCAGTGGCCCGGGCTGAATCAAAGCAAGGAAAAAAGCCAGAATCCTGCAGCCAGTTAAGTCCACTTCTGGACCCCATTAAAGTATATATCCATTAGATTAGTAGTTCATAAAGTGATCACCCTTGTACTGAAGATAAAGTGCTGTTGGTTTAAAAAAGAAGTCTACTAACAGAATGACCAAAAATATTGCTCAGCTCTCTCTGCTTCTCCCCCCGCCCCCACTCTTCTACTTTTAAGTTATTATAGAACAATTATATCACAAAAATATTTGCATTTGTTGTCCAAATGCAGTGCCAGCCTCGCATTGTGGAATGAGTTGGGCTTACACATTGGACTCTTAATTGATGTGATGGCTTTGCCTACCGTTAAATCGTTGCAAAATTTCTGAAGCCAATTCTGCGAGTCTGAAAGACGCACTGTTTTTTGCAGTATTGTCAAAATATCACTGCAATTTAACGTGCATTGAATAGTTAAAATCTGAAAGCTATTCTTCTTCATCCTAACTATATAGTAAAAAAGGTAAAGGTACCCCTGCCCGTACGGGCCAGTCTTGACAGACTCTAGGGTTGTGCGCCCATCTCATTTAAGAGGCCGAGGGCCAGCGCTGTCCGGAGACACTTCCGGGTCACGTGGCCAGCGTGACAAAGCTGCATCTGGCGAGCCAGCGCAGCACACGGAAACGCCGTTTACCTTCCCGCCAGTAAGCGGTCCGTATTTATCTACTTGCACCCGAGGGTGCTTTCGAACTGCTAGGTTGGCAGGCGCTGGGACCAAGCAACGGGAGCGCACCCTGCCGCGGGGATTCGAACCGCCGACCTTTCGATCGGCAAGGCCTAGGCGCTGAGGCTTTTACCCACAGCGCCACCCGCGTCCCTAACTATATAGTAAGAGGCACCAAATTTATTTCATTTTCTTGATTGGCTTGTATTCAAAACGTTTGGACAACTGGGCTTGCCTGCCACCAGTGGAAATAAGTTGCTATATCTCCACTTGTGCTAACTCCAAAGTTTTGCTGGAATGTTGTATGTATTCTTTCTGGTATAAGATACTAGAAGGCATATTTCTAAAATAGGTTTCTGTTAACTTTACACTGTATATCACATTTTAAGTACTTTTAACAAACCTCTTGTCACACATTGCTCCCATTTTAACAGATTTCAGTCTCCCGTTTGCTACAACTTTTGTTACCCCCTCATAACGCAACATGGTGCCAGTGAGTAGCATATTGAAAACAGGAGGCAGTGGCCCAAATCACACTTCAGCCATAGCACCACCGGAAACCTTGAGCTTTTCACTGTTTCTCCACCTTCAGTTAAAATGGAGGTACAATAGAGAGAGAAGAGGGGTGGAAATGCAACAGCATGACCTAATAGCGTTGTGAGGATGAATGGAACAGTGGGGGGAAATTGAGAAACTTTATTGTTTGTGGATTTCAGGGTAGGTCAGTTAATACTACCTTTGGAATATGCCTTGATTTAGCCTGAATCATCCCCAGTGATTTTGTTGATCACATGCTGCACAGTATTTCCTGACAGCTGATCCCTTCTGGTTAAATTCTAGTAAAGGTTCTAGTAAAGCAGTGATGGCCAAACTTAGCCCTCCAGCCCTATAACCCCCATCATCCCTAGCTAACAGGACCAGTGGTCAGGGATGATGGGAACTGTAGTCCCCAAACAGCTGGAGGGCCAAGTTTCCCATCACTGGAGTAAAGGGAACAAGTAGCCATCACTCAACCCTTAAAGTGTTCATATTCTGCTTCAACAAAGAAATAAGAATTCACCTGTTTGTTACAATTCACAATATGTGTTAGGTGGTGATAGGAAATAAAATACATTCATCCCAGATCACTTGCCTGTTTTCTCTTGCGCTCTCCAATACCAGCGGTGGGGAACTTGTAATCCTCCAAATCTGATGAGACTTCCAGCTCCCATCAGCAAGCAGTCCTTGTGGCCCGTTGGCAGTGATGGTGGAATTGGAACCCAGCAACACCTGGTTATGCCACAGTTCCCACACCTAATTCTAAGCACAAACACCTGGAAATGAGTTCCATGGAAACCAGTGGGGCTCACCCCAAAACAAATAAATGCATTTAGATTTTTGGCTTGCAATCGAGAGCTGTTGTGGTCAGATTTGGGGATTTCCCACCCACTTTTTACCAAGATCGCAAAAGGGGAAGAGTTATCAAATGGTTTGGAGGCGAGTGGCTTTGGAAGGCCGTGGGTGGAATTCGTCATAGCGCTAAGTCTCTCATTCCTTTGACGCAGATTTCTGCTTTTGCAACGAAGTGCTCCTCCCCTCTCCTTTCCCCTGCATGCCCCTTAAATCTGTTTTAGGGGTTCCCCCCAACCTTCTGGAGCAGATTTGGGGAGGGTGCAGTGCGCACGCAGGAGAGGGGGTGGGGAAAGTCCCGTTGCGCAAGTGGAAACCTTTGCGCTGATGGGAGGCTGTGGCTGAATGCCGCCCCATATATTCCAGTCCTCCTGTCCCTTCTGTAGTTGCTCTGCTCCTTGCCTCAGATAGTTACCTCAGAAAGGAGGGGGAAACATCACCCAGTTCCCTTCTGCTTTTATCCATGCTGTGTTCATTTTATAGTGCTGATTGCTATGAGTTTTTTTAAAAAATAATCAAACAAAACTTCCTTATTCCTTGGTAGACATAGAATTATTGTCTTTCAAAATGGAGAAAGAACAAAACATTGGCAGAAGCTTTAGCAGGCACTCACTGAGATGACGATGATAAGATATTACAAGCTTAGGAAAACAATGGAGAGTTGCATTTCCATACAGCAGCAAACCTTGAAGTTTGCAACTAAAATCCTCTGTGATTTTATTTTGGGGACCACAGCTCATCTGAAGAAACTGTGCAATTCTCAACCATGTTAATGGGAGAGAATTTTTGTGTGTTTTGGGGGGGCGGGGAGTGGGGATTACTGAGGAAGATGTAGGAAATGCAATTTTGCGAGGCTTACTTTGCACTCCCAGAGCCAATTGCCAATGTTTTGAGCACTGGCAGCAAAGCTATCCTTTAATAACTTTTGCTTGATGCATTAATTAATTAACCCTTAACCTTCTCTTTCCCTTTTCAACCCTTTTTCTCCTTTCCCCCTTCACCACGTTCCCAACGTATGTAAACGATTTGTTAAACCAAAACCAAAAAACATGCACACGCACACGAAATATATATCTATATATATCGCAATATCAATACAAAAGCGGGCAATGCATGTGTGGCCATGCCTCACAAAATAGGTCGAATTATTGAGGGGAGCCCAGCAGACCGCTGTGGGAAGCTGAAAGTGGGGGACCGGATCCTGGCCGTTAATGGATGCTCCATCACCAACAAATCACATTCGGACATCGTCAACCTAATTAAAGAAGCGGGAAATATGGTTACTCTGCGCATTATCCCAGGGGATGGTAAAGTATATATTCTCTTAATTTTTCTCTACCCACCCTCTGCACTTCCCTTCGTAGTTGGTCATTGCTTTTTACGGGCTTTTGAGTTGCTTTGAGCTACACCGACTTAGGAGATTGTGGTCCGAGCTAATTCTAAAGCCCTGGGCATATTCTGAGAGAAACTTGTGCTGTACTGTTATTTATTTATTTTCCTTCTATAGAAATGCTGCAATGGGCAGGTGGGGGTTTTTTGGGGGGGGGGAGTAGACTTTGCTCCCACAACATTGTGTCTTTTTTTGTGTGGGAGCTGAGTAGTGTACGGAAATTTTCTAGTTGAATGGAAGGGCTCTTTACAGTTCTAATTCCTAGCTGGGACACACTTTTCCCTCACACTCATTGTCCATTTCTTTCTCCCCCATTGGTGTAGAGCAGGGCTTCCCAAACTTGGGTCTGCAGCTACTTTTGGACTACAACTCCCATCATCCCTAGCTGACAGGAACAGTGGTCAGGGAATGATGGGAACTGTAGTCCAAAAACAGCTGGCGACCCAAGTTTGGGAAGCCCTGGTGTAGAGGATCTACAAGACATCTAGGTGCTTTCCTAGTGCCGGTGATATGCGTTTTGGCACTAAGCGATCAGATGCGTTCCAAATAGCCACTCCAAAAGCATGCTCAGTGCCAGCTGCCTGTGCATGGTTGGAGATATGAACCACTGGGGATCTTCCTTCCATCTCAGCAAGGTCATTTAAGCATTAGGAATATTCTTCGGTGATTGTCAGAAATCAGGGGCATTTGAAACTTGTGGAGCATGATTTAGAAGCATTTCCTAACGAATAACTCCAACCATTTGGATGTATTAACTTGTGGTAATAACAAGCATTTTGCCAACCCATAGAAGCTGGTACGGCATTACATGCCCTGGAAATCTCAACTTTACTTTAAAAAAACCAAAACCCTCCTTAGTCCTCATGGTTGCTTGATAGTTCAACTGAAGGCAAAAAGGTACATATAGGGAGTACATGGAGCAGGACCCAGCTCAGACATGAGAGAGGAAGCTTATATTTTTGATCCGGTGCAATTTGGTCCTTTGCAGTTTGGTGAACCTTCATTCATGACCACTGTTTCCTTTCCATCTACTTCCCTACTGACTACAATCCATATACTCAAGTCTCACCATTTCTCCTCCTTACTTCTTTTATTCTTTGTTAACTTGACTCTTAAGAAGCAGAATAAGTAAATTCTGAAGCAGTTCTTGGATTGTTACAGGGGTGTGACATCTTTGTGCTGGAAGCACAACACTGTATTGACTTTGAGACTACAATCCATTAGGAATGTGGTTGGAATAAACTCTACTCTTTCTACAACATACTCAGAATCATCTGGAAAAGCACTAGATGTGATTCTTGTGGTACCTTACTCCACTGAGAAGCCATGAATCACACACACTCTTTCTGGAGAATCACTGGTACCCCTTTCCCTTCTCTTTGCAGTCTTAAAATACCATCACTAAATCTAATGTACATCCTGCATGTTTCGAATCTGCTTTTGTCTTAAGGGATGGCTGTGCGTGCAACACGAGAATAGCTGGCTCTCATTCTCTGCCTTTCGCTATGTGTAATCCGGAAGTTTTATGTGTTGCAAAGGAAGGTTAGGAAGCAAAAGGGATAAGCGCCTGTTGAAAAGAAGCTTTGTTTCTTCTCTTTAGATCACTCTAAAAGCTTTTCCGTAGTCATGAGAGTGCTTGCTTTTTAGCTTCAGAAGATAGAACCTGATTGAGGATTTGTAGTCTTACAGACAGAGCACAGGACAGAAAGTTACATCGTCATGAGTTAGTAGGATAGTATATTTATTCAGCAAGTTGCTTCATCATATCTTAAGATACTGTTTCGTTAGATGCGTTCTTATTTTGGAATGTGCTTACATATTCCAGATTCTCAGAGGCCCATAAAAGTTAAGGTATTTCATTTATTTCAGAATAGATGCTACAGAGAAAAGTACCATAATTCGGGTGTCCCTTGATCTCAACGGGATGGTGTTGGTGAGAAGGAGAATTTTCTGGTCACCTTACTCCAACTCTGCTTTTATGTGCTGCAGAGTGATTAAACTGACACACTTCTACTTTTGTTGTAAACTGCCCATGGAATTCTAAGAAAGAAAGAAAGAAAGAAAGAAAGAAAGAAAGAAAGAAAGAAAGAAAGAAAGAAAGAAAGAAAGATTCTGTTATATGATTTCTTTATAAGGTTCAAAATCCATCTATATCCCTAAGAAACATATTTAAACCCTTGAATACAATTATCCCTGTCAATGATTCCAAGAAAAGGCAGATAACATGGAGGAACTTGAAAGTAGCGCTGTGCCATATATTCTTAAATGTATGGTGTCATATTTGGGGGGGTGAAGCAAGGGCCTTTTAGAGTTCTTCCATGTTTTCTCTGAAATGACTTTGTTACTATTAGCTCTGTCTGTGTGATGGGGGGTCATCACACAGACATGTCACCCCTGTTTTCAAAAGCCCCCATGAACAATTGCTGAAAGGGCAGAATTTTCACAGACTTGAAATCTCGGATTGCTTCTGAGATTTGAGCTTTATAAGTTTGATAGGTAGGGTATAAACATTTCAAATAAACTATATCTCCATAAACGTTGGGTTTATTTACTTTGCTTCATTTATGCACCACCCATATATACAACTCTGTCCTCACGAGTGATTTGCAAACTTATTAAGAAGCCCAAAATACAATCCCAAAATGGTAAAACAATAAAACAAATTATTAGCAATGCAGCAAGGAGGAAAGAACTTAATAAATTACCTTTTTTTGCTGGAACAGGCACAAATGTCCGCTTGCCCTTTGGTGTAATGATACAAAATGTAATTTAGAAGCATACATTGTTTATTTGTTAACATTTTTACCCTGTTGTTTCTTATGTCAGAACTGCTGGCACCTGCCCTATTAATATCCTTACAAGTTGTAGAGACCTCAGAGATTTGACAGTTTGTATCTTAGACTTCTGAAGAAATCAGGGGGGAAATTAACCTCTGTATTTCAAATGATTTTATTACGCTATGCCAGAAGTCAATAAGTTGTCTCAAAGATTGAATGGTGTGATTATTACCATATAGATTCAGTTTTTTTAAACAATTCAGCAGACTTAGGGTTGCATCCAGCTAAGATCTTAGAGTAGATCCCTTGAAATTAAAGACCACAATTTGGTCATGCCTGTTAACTTCAATGGATCTACTCTGGAGTAGGACTGTCGCTGGATACAACCCTTACTATTTTCTGAGACTATTCAGCAAATGTACCATTTTACTATACATTAACAAAATAGTCAGAGCTGGAGTTTTGCCAGTCAGACCTGCATTGTAGCAAATATACATGTTCGATATACTTTCTGTTTTCAAGTCTGGAAACAGTAGAGAAAACAAGGATTTGTTTTCATTTGAGGCAACTATTATCCTTATTCTGAAATATTCATGAAATTTTTAAGAGACCAATTTTTGTAGAGAGTCCAATTTTGAAATTGATTGCATATCATGGGGCTGCTAAGATGCTCTCTTAATTAAACTGGTTCATATCCAACTAAGTTATACTCAGAGTAGACCCAGTGGAACGAAAGGGCCAAAGTTAGTCATGCCCATTATTTCAATAAACCATCTCTGAATAGAACTAAAACTGGAGACAATCCCTTGTGTGTGCACCCAAACCAGTTCAGTTGTTGAGGGCCTGAATTGCTTAGATGTTATAGGGCAACAGCCACCAAATGACTTCTACCATGGGTGTGGCCTAACACAAAATGGCCGCTGGCTCCCAAACAGCCGGAAAAAGAATTGTTGCAAAAACATTCCATCACTAACATATAAAAAATACCTGCGAGTTTACTAAGGGCTGGTTGAGTCAACCATATAATTCACTTGATTTCTTTAGCTGATGACTGGCAGCTAGTGAATAGACTCATTAAAAAGCAGTGTGCTTGAGGTGCCATAAGATTCTGCATTTCTGATTTTCTCATCTGTTCATGCATGCCAGTGATGTTGCAGTCATGAAGTGAAGAACGACCCTGGCATTTCAGATCATGTACTCCGTAACAAGCTGCTTGACGTAGTCTGCTAGCTTCTGTAAAAATTGGCTGAACCTCTTCCTCTTGCAAAGGCCCCTCTCCTCTCTCTTACATGCTACCATTGTCTTAGTTCTCCTTCCTGGTGTCTTAGTGCTCCTTCCTGTTTCTCAAGTTCTCTTCCTAGCTCAGTGCTGTTAAGGGAAAGAAAGTCCTTCCCCCGAAGACCAGCGGAAGAACAGGCAGGCATGTCTCTATGTGTGTTTTTGTGTGGCTGCATGTCTGTTGAGCACTCACACGTGCAAAGACATTGGCCATGCCCTTGAAGGGTTGGCCAACAGCACCCCTGCTTTAGAACGGAAGAACAAAACACATTTTCTCATTCTTTACTATCATTGTTCATGGCATCCCTTGCCTTTACTACGACTTAATCAGTTTGGCTACAGTCACCTGTGTGGTTTTATCAAAGGCACCATAATAATACATCAGACAAGATGATGTCAAGGACAAAATCACATAGGTCACCAAAGCCAATTGGATTAAGTGACTGTGGACTGTTATTTTTTTTAATAGTTTATTTATTTGAATATACACTTCCCTAAAATATACCATAAGGGAGCAAGGACAGGGAGGGCAAAGAAAATAGAAGGGCAGTGATGCTGAGAAAAGGCTGCCAAACAATACCAAAACTCTGTGAGTGTTCAGCAAATTGTTTTTTCAACAACTTGGCTGTGTGCATGTGAATGCTGCTTTTGAAAGTGAATGTTGAAATTGGGGAGCGTTTGTCTCGACCCTTCATAGAATCAGCTTTTTTTGTTTTTGAAAAGCAGCTCTTGAACATTATGAAGTGTAACAAATCCCCTTTACCAGCTGTATCATCAAGGCAACAGAAAGCTAAACATGCTGCTATTGCTCAGTGTTTCTGTTTAAATCGGGAGTCAAATGGTGAGAGTGAGTCAAAAAGTGACAAAGAAATGTCTTTGGATATGCCAGAATGACAGCCTCTCCACCCCACCCGTGTGCTTGCAACCATGAGGTCTAAAACGTCTTGTGAGACAAATTGAATATTAAAGATATCAGGATCACAAAGCATGTTGTTGTTGTTTAGTCGTTTAGTCGTGTCCGACTCTTCGTGACCCCATGGACCAGAGCACGCCAGGCACCTCTGTCCTCCACTACTTCCCGCAGTTTGGTCAGACTCATGCTGGTAACCTCGAAAACACTATCCAACCATCTCGTCCTCTGTCGCCCCCTTCTCCTTGTGCCCTCCATCTTTCCCAGCATCAGTGTCTTCTCCAGGGAGTCTTCTCTTCTCATGAGGTGGCCAAAGTACTGGAGCCTCAGCTTCACAATCTGTCCTTCCAGTGAGCACTCAGGGCTGATTTCCTTAAGAATGGACGCGTTTGATCTTCTTGCAGTCCATGGGACTCTCAAGAGTCTTCTCCAGCACCATAATTCAAAAGCATCAATTCTTCGGTGATCAGCCTTCTTGATGGTCCAGCTCTCACTTCCATACATCACTACTGGGAAAACCATGGCTTTAACTATACGGACCTTTGTTGGCAAATCACAAAGCATAAAAAGCCCTAAACAACAAGGATAAAAACCCAGACGTACAACTAAAATTGATGTTGTATGCAATGATGTGTTCACTGCCATGATGGAAGAAGGGGAAATTCCACTATTATTTTCATACATACACTAGTCCCCTCCCACCTTACTAATATATTAAGGCTTCGTAGGCAATCTGTTAACCAGTGTGGTGTTAAATAAATACTCAGTGGGCAACCACTTATATAATTCACTGTCTGTTACTGGATTATGTGAGCTGGTACAAATCTTTGTTGGGCAGCGTGTTGTTTAAAAATGTATTTGATGACTTTGGGTTACTGTGGCCAAGGGAAAGCTGTGTGTGAATCATTATCACAAGAATAGCCTGCCTTACAAAGGGCATTGTTTTATTTTGCAGAATCCTCCAATGCAACCTTATTGACCAATGCAGAAAAAATTGCTACAATTACAACCACACATACTCCTCAACAAATGCCACAGGAGACCAGGTCAGCCTAATGTTCATTTCTGAAAGTGTGTTGATCTTCTCTTTCCCCTTTTACTTCTCAAGCATCTTCCTAACCATAACACTGACGCTGTTCTCTCTCCCTCTCTACTCCCCACCTCCGCATTCCTTATCAATTTGAACAGGAACAACACAAAACCAAAGCAAGAGTCCCAATTCGATTTCAAACCACCCACAGCCTCACAGGTAAGGTATCCTTATCCAATTTGTGTCATTTATGCTGTCCCTTGCATGCCTGCAGGAAATCTTTATTGTGGACTGGGGAACCAGTGGCCTTCTAGAAATTGTTCGACTCCCACTCCCATCACAGCTAGGGGGTTAGAGAGACTTGTACAGCAGCAACATCCAAAAGGCCACACTGCTTCCACATCTCTGCCCTATGTCCTTCCTCCGTCTAGCTTGTCTGAAAAATATAAATCACCAATTAATGTACTCAAGTACACTAATGGTGCCCCAACCATATTTTTAGTAGAGATGTGTTTGTAGCAGACAAAGCTTACTCATGATTGATGAGGAGGGTGGTGAATATTCTGTGATGATACTATTCATGGTGTGTTTGCAAGATTGCTTTGGTTTCACCATGGTGATAAGTTGTGTTCCAAGCCCTACATTTAGAAGGTAAAAACTCAGTGTCGTAAAAGATCCCTAGAAGTAGCTCCCTGGTCATCCCTTCCATAGGTGGTTTTGTGCCTGTTTCATTGACTATTATGGCCTCACATATCTGTTACCTCTTCTGCTGACAATTGCCATAGAAACTGCTGCAATTGTTCCCTGTTGAGTGCTAGTTTACGATATGGAAAGGATAAAGGAGGAAGACATTTTTATATCTTTCTTAGCTATGTATTCCTCAATATATAAAACAATAATAATTAGAAAACAGGATATATGATGTACCCGCAGTATGCCTAAGGATCACATAGGAGACTTCCTAGCAATAAGTACAATGGTACCTTGATTTACGAACTTAATCCATTCCGGAAGTCCGTTCTTAAACCAAAGCATTCTTAAACCAAGCCGTGCTTTCCCATAGCAGCAGGGGACTCAATTTACAAATGGAACACACTCAACATGTTCTGTTTCCAAGGCAAAGTTCACAAACCAAAGCACCTGCTTCCGGGTTTGCAGCATTCTTAATCCAAGTTGTTCATAAACTAAGCTGTTCTTAAACCCAGGTACCACTGCAGTGACTATGTAGTTAACTTCAATTCTGTATGCAGAATGAGATTAATAAAGAAAGGTCACTGTCGTTTGCTCTTAATTTGGGATTCTAAATTGGGTCTTTAAGAGCAGATAGATTCCTTCTGAAAACAAGACTGATTTGATGCACTTTTCGTATTAACTTAAAAATAATGATAATTGTAATCTCTTTCAAATTGGTTGCAAACTGCTTCTTACTACTTCCCTTCTAGCCGGACCAGGATTTTTACACAGTTGAGCTTGAAAGAGGAGCCAAAGGGTTTGGCTTTAGCCTACGAGGGGGCCGAGAATATAACATGGATCTCTACGTGCTGCGGTTAGCGGAGGACGGTCCTGCTGAGAGATGCGGGAAAATGAGGGTATGTCTGTAAAAAGAAAACATTTCCCATGAGCTCCCCTTTTCACTAGATCTAAGAAAAGTCTGTTGAGAACCAGAATCTCTGCCCCCAGCTCCCTGCTTTTTCTCTCGCTTTGTCTGGGGGAGGCGTGGGCATGGGGAAAGAGGATGGTCTCTAGGTACAGTGATTTTTAGGGCCCTGAGATAAGCTTCATGTGTGGCCCATTATAGAATAGACAATGCAGGAATGCTGTGTCATACAGTTCTCTGCAAAACTATCGTATGTTTGAGCAGTACTAGTATGTACAGTGAAAGCAGTGCTTTTGGTTTCTGTCCCCTCAACCTTCTGGGGCAGATTTGGGGAGGGTGGAGGGTGT
Organism: Podarcis muralis; assembly: GCF_964188315.1. Classification (NCBI taxonomy): domain Eukaryota; kingdom Metazoa; phylum Chordata; class Lepidosauria; order Squamata; family Lacertidae; genus Podarcis; species Podarcis muralis. The sequence goes on from NC_135656.1 coordinate 99,130,479, forward strand.
ATGTGGGAGGAAAAGAAGGGAGGCGTTCAGTTGTGCAAGCAGTTGTATTCAGTTGTGCTAAGGAAATAAACAATTATCTGACCTTTAGAAGACAGCCCTGTATAGGGAAGTTTTTAATATTTGATGTTTTACTGTGTTGGATGTTTTGATTTGTTGGAAGCTGCCCAGAGTGGCTGGGGCAACCCAGTCAGATGGGTGACATAGAAATAAATCATCATCATCATCATCATCATCATCATCATCATCATCATTATAAATACTTGTGCTAACAGAACAAGGGCATTGGACACTGCCCAAATTCATGTTCTTCCAGCATTTTTCTTTAATCATGGATTGTTTTGTTATGGCAGATCGGTGATGAAATCCTGGAGATCAATGGAGAAACCACAAAAAACATGAAGCACGCCCGAGCCATAGAACTAATTAAAAATGGTGGCCGCAAAGTTCGTCTGTTTCTCAAACGTGGAGATGGCTCTGTACCAGAATATGGTGGGTCAAACTATGAAAACATTCCTTTTCTTCCTCCTGGCATCACACCATGAATGATATGTCTCAAGATCTGAAGCGGGGATTCTTTTCTGTCCCCCACCCCTCTCTCTTTCTCTTTTTTTTCCACCAGTGTCTTACCAACCTTGGCAACAAGTGGCTTAATTGCCTCACTTGTGCTGAATTTTCTCTACACATTTTCATCCTTTGCTTGCTACTATGGACTTTTGTGGGGGCACAGTGTACAGGCAAGATCATCTTCAAAGCAGTATTTTTTTTGGTGATCAGAGAGGGCAAAAAAATAAACCCCAGAGAGACAAAAACAAAAACCCTACTATCCTGTCCGACCAAACAAGGAATGTTTATTGAACTGTGCCAAACTCTTTCTCAGCGGATGAATTGTTTCTCTCGTCTTCTGATCAATGCAGAAATGGGAATCCTGTATTATACTTCTGAAGCTGTAGCCTTTGTTTGGCTTTTGTCCTTGGCTGTTGTCTGTAACTGTAGGCATGAATTCCAAGATGGTGTCTGGGCTTTTACTGTCCCCTTATATTTATGTAAATATTTATAAATTTATTTTTTAAAAGTATGCAATACAATATATATATATATATATATATATATATAAATATAAATATACACACACACACTTGGACCCCTCTCCTGCCACCTTCTTTAATGTTTGTTCGTTCACAACTGTGTAAGCTATGAACAAATTCAATTTGCCATTCTCAGTGTTTTGTCATGTCCGGTGAGATCACATAAAATTTTCTTGCCAAGGGTTTAAAAACAAATAAATAAGGTCAATTTTCCCACCACTGTATTTGAGTTCCCTAGGTAGAGGTTTTGGGTGGCTTAATATTGTATATAATGTTACGCTGTCTTATTTATTTGAGATAATTATTTGAAGGTATGCCCTGGATTGTGGGGTTTTCCCCAGCTATATAACAGGTTTCCAACCAGTTATGAGTTATAAGCACATAAATGAACAGAGATGTCCTCTATGCTTCCCCATATTCGGGATAATAATATATCAATAAATTATATTCCTTCTATCCCAGTGTGGGAAATTACAATGGTCCCAACCAGTCTCCCTTTATTGTCCTTCTCCCCCCCCCCCCACAAGCTGAATGGAGGAGGGGTTGGTTGGTTAGCACAAGGCCACATGTGGATGGGAGCGTCCCACATTTTAAGGGTCACAAGCTGGACTTTTTAGAGTAAATTTGCACCAAGTTGAACTGATCTTATGAATGGTTGAGCGTGTGTCCAGGTGTCACCCAGCTTGTCCTGAAAAGTTGAACTTGAGGTGTGAGGAGTTACAATCTAGGCCAGCCCTCGTCAGCCTTGTGCCGTCCCAGACATAGACTAGAACTTCCTTCAGCCTTGATGGTTGGCCTGGCTGATGGGCTGTGGCTGGAGGGCACATGGAGGGCACCAGGAAGGCTGATCTAGGCCCGTAGATCTAGGCTCAAACTGTTTATAAGGCCAGGTCTAGAAACACAATCACCTCAGAAAGTCAAGCTAACATGTTGACGTTAACATGGTTTAAAAAACAACAACTTGTGAGATTCTTCCCTAAAGGCAACACATAAATGAGTTCTTTCCACTGTTCTGTCAGAGACAGCCAGGCGCTGCTTTGGCGTGAAGTAGCAATGCCGCAAGTGCTGGGATGGGATTTTTTTCCTTACACAAAGAGAGAGAATGTCAGAGGAAGCTGTAAGGCTGCTTGCGGACACACTGGAGTGCTTTTCCCCAAGCTGGGCTGGTGTTGCTATCTCCACTAAACACCCCACACTCCAGTTGCTAATTATTTGTTTAAAAAAGGAACAGTGCGAATGTATCAAACATAGGCTCATTGTCTATTTTTATTTATGACACACTCAAGACCGTGCACTCAATTGCCCGCAAAATTACACTGGGCCCGAATAGCCTGGCCGATTCCACTCTATAAATTCAAATCCATTTGTAGTACTTAATGAATCGAAGCTCTTTTGTGTTTGCAATTCTCTTGTACAAACCACTCTGTTAGCCATCTTTCAGCAGGACTAAAGTTGTGTAATGTTCTTTCTTACTCTGTCTTTTCCTATGCTCTTTTGGCTGTAAAGTATTGTATCATATGTTAAGCATCGTAAATATATCCTGGGTTGTTTTTGTTTTTTCCCTTGGGGGGAAAAAATATTGCTTCACATCTTCAAGAAAGTCTGTTGCACCGAGGATGAAAAATCCCAACACCAGGGCATGGGGTGGGGCAGCTTCTTTTATTTTCTTTGTCTTTTGGCTGCACGTAACAAATGTTAATCACGTAACCAATTCCATTTCTGAGCAAGGGGCTTTGCTGCTGCTGCTGCTGCTGCTATGTGCTTGTAACATTCGGGGGGCTTAAGGCATCTACAGTTCGCTGCAGTCACTAACAAGTTGCTTCGAAAAAATGTTAGGTTCCGATATTTTTCTGACTTGATTGGAACGTGCTTCTCTAACGAGGCTGTATATTTTTGTAATGAGTTTTGTACTTATTTTTAACGTTGTGATCTTTCGTGGGCTTTTTGTCGTTGAATGTTAACTGGTTTTCCTCTAACATTCTGTCTCACTTTCCAATTATGTCTCTTTCTCCTCCGTCTTTCTCTCTTTCTCTTCCTCTTTTCCTCTCTCCCTCTCTCTCTCTCTCTCAGAATGGATGCTTTAGTTGTCTGGGTTACCTAATCACCTTTTTTAAATGTTTAATTATAATATGTCGCTTTAACAACTGCTATCTCTGCAGCCTTATATCTGGGTGATCCGGACTTGGAAAAAAAATAAACTTTTCTTTATTCTAAGATAAAAACAAATGAAGATTTTTTTTTTCTTTCCTCTTTATTATAGGGTATCTAAACATTCTACTTTTCTCTTTCTCTTTCTCCTACTTTTCTTGGTGCCGGGCTCTTCCTTCCTCAGCGATGATACCTCCTAATATCGCTGCATGTATGAGAAATGACAAGCTCGGGGAGTCTTGCTTCTACCTTATGGGCCATAATCAAACTACGGTTTGTAGCTAAAATCAATACTAGGTGTTTCTGTGCTGTGGCCTAATTCTCTCACATTGCTTTCTGCTTTGCTATACTTCTGTATATACGGCAATTCATTCTGAGCAACCTGCAGTTCCTTGAATTACTGTAAGTACACTGAGCAACACGGTCTTCTACTGCGGACCACGAGATACCAAAATAAGTTGGCATCAATAGAAGAGAAGAACGTGGTCCTCCATATTTTTATTTTTTTTGAAAGCCAGCTGATAAGATGAAACTTGGACATGGTTTCCACCTAGAAATCATCAAAATAATGGCCTGCACAAAAACAAAACTAAGCTGGTTGATCAAGAAAAGAGCTCACATCTCAGAAGTTTATTTAATATTCAGGAGGAGAGAAAGAAGAGTCTTGGACTCTAAAGCATTTGGTCATTTTAGTTTGCCTAAAACACCTGTTGGGCACATGTTGGGTATCTTGATATAAAATCCATAAAATTGTCTTATAGAAGACATATGTTTATATATAAATAACACACACCCCTCAAAGCAACCTAACTGCAATAGTTTGTCATTTTTATAATAAACAATTCACAACCATCCATTGCAAATGATGTATCCAATTTTAAAATTCACTCTGGCACCAATTCTTTGCTTTTCATATTGCCATTCCAATGTCACTGAGCTTACATCATGTACGTTTGTTGCAAAGGAGATTTTAATATTCCTACGAGCTCCATTCTGCACATCTAAACAGCTTTCCATTGCTTTAATAAGATGAGATCCTGTCCTTCTCCATTCCCCATCCTCCTTGCTGCCTCTCATTGTGTGTGTTTAAGTTGAGTCATTGTGGCAAAACCAAAATTGTTCCCACCACACTTCCATGATATATTGAAACTAACTGGAGTTAAGCTGTATGCCTACTGTTTCCAAGAATAGGAACGCAAGGGTCATAGTATAAACGCTATGCCATTGAAATCTGTAGCTCCAAGGCACATCACTCAACAAGATGTTTGTACACTTAAAAGAAAACCATATGAATAAAACACTAAGTTTTCCAAGAAGAGCATTTCCTCCCTGCCTCCCAATTTTTCTTAAAAAAACAACACAAACAACACACTCCTTTTTTTTAACAGACATTTAACGCAGGGAGGTGGCAGAAAGGAAAGGAAAAGGATATGGAGATATTAATTGGGTATAAGATTATTAATTCTAAAGGAATTAGGGTAGGGAAGGGCCATAACTCAGTTGTGAGGTGCATCCTTGGCATGTAAAACCTTGCAGAACACCCAGCATCTCCAAGTAGAGCAGGAAATGCAGTGGTACCTCTGGTTACAAACTTAATTTGTTCCGGAGGTGCGTTCTTAAGCTGAAACCGTTCTTAGCCTGAGGTACCACTTTAGCTAATGGGGCCTCCTGCTGCTGCCGCGCGATTTCTGTTCTCATCCTGAGGTAAAGTTCTTAACCCGAGGTACTACTTCCGGGGTAGGAGAGTCTGTAACCTGAGGTATAGGGCAAACAAAGACTTCTGTCTAAAACCCTGGGGAACAGCTGCCAGTCATTGTAGGTAATACTGAGCTAGATGGGCCAATGGTCCGACTTGGCATAATATGTCAACATATTCTCATTTGAACCTGAGAAAGTTTAAAATTCCCCCACTCCTGATGTAGAGGAGACCAGAATCTGGCCTAAGATGGCCCCAGCCAGGACAAATGGCAGTGCTTATCTCCAACCCTCAGCCTTTGCGGTTTCTCTGAAATTAACGAACGCTTCAGTTAGTCTCCTACTGACTGCTTAACAGTTGTTTGTTTTTGTCACTAATGAAGCCTGAGGAATGAATGACTGGTGTCAGACTCTTAAGACGAAGGTGCCGATACCAAACATGTTTGTTGTCTTTTTTTCAGACCCCAGCAGTGACAGGAACAGTCCAGCCACAGGTTCACAAAATGTATCGGAAGTGAAAAACATGCCATCTGACAGACGACAACACTCATCATTGGAGCCCAGTTATCCACCAGATCTTCACAAATCATCACAACATGGAGACAAGCGGATATATGTTAAGGACCCAAAAGGCAGCAGAGAGTTTGGCAGACAATCTAATGAGCACCACACATGGAATGGAACTTCTAAAAACAGCAATAGCATAGCAGGCAGGAAAAAAGACAGGTCCCCGGAAGGCAGGAGAGACCGGCAACCGGAGAGGATGGTGGTGATCAATGGACAAAAACGGAAATCTCCCGAGAAGAGGAGGGAAGGGACCAGGAGTGCTGACAACACTTTGGAGAGAAGGGAAAGACATGAGAAGAGGAGAGACTTTTCTCCAGAGAGACGGAGGGAGAGGTCACCAGCCCGCAGGAGGGA